>NW_007253277.1:86750-318678 GCF_000164805.1 Carlito syrichta
AGCCGGAATTACAGGCATGCGCTACCACGCCCGGCTGATTTTTTTGATTTATTGTAGAGATGAGGTCTTACTGCCCAGGCCATACAAATTTAAGGAAATTCAATTGACTGATTGTGATTGAGAGAGTGCCCCGGGGATACCAGTGGACTGGCTCTTGGGTCCAGGGGTCAGGAAGCGCTAGAACTCACATGCTGTGCCTCAGGTGGGCACCAATCTATGCCTGCTGCAAAGTAGAGTCTCCTTAGTTTCTTGGCCCTGGGAAGTCACCAAGGCCTACTAGCTGAGTCAGGGCTGGGAAAGTCACTGGGGAAGTTACAGAAAGAGTCACAGGGGTCAAGGAGGAGGAAGAAGGTGCTATATAAAGCAGGGGGTAATTACGATTGTCACACACGAAGATAGATACCCCTTGGATGCAAGGCATTGAATTGGTAGTGCGGATGAAAGATGGAGATGGGTGGGGGAGAGGGAGGTATCACAGCAGCAGGACGGTGTCCCAAATACGCTCTCTTGCTGGTCCTCTCCTCCTAAAGGGATAATGCCAGTGTCTGTCTATATGCAGGGGAAGATGGGGCAGGGAGAGCCAAGAATATAATAACCTGACCTGAGGACGGGGATCTCCTTTCCCTATTACACTGCTGCCCAGGTTGCTTGTACTGCTGCTGCTGTTTTCCCCCCAACTCCCTTGGCAAGGGGCATGGGACCTCCTGGGGAACCAGGGAGGCTGCTTCCAGGGTGCCAGCTGACACCTACATGTTAAAGCAAACAAGCCAGTAGATCACATTGAACAAAAAGAAGGTCACCGGGAAAGCAACTCGTGAGTAGTTATCCAGGCGGCTGACATGGAAGCAGAGGTGGCCCTGCTGCCAGGTGCTACCCTGACAATCGGGGACCAAGCAGTAGTACTTCCTAAAACCCTCCACTCCCTCAGAGCAGTCCATCCTGGCCAAGCGGTTGAGGACGTCCTGGAGGCTATCGAGGCTAGGGGACCACTGGATTGAACAAGACACACGTTCTTCTCCATCATCTCCCTCAGTGGTGACAATCTCGCACACAAAAATTTCCTCCTGCTGGCGGGCACGGGCTCGGGCTCGGGCTCGGGCAAGTGCACGGCTATGGGTACCGCTATCGATAGGAGGCTGAAATGGACAAGGGAAGAAGTAAGAAAATGTCAAGGGAAGACCAACCAAGCCTAAGCACCGCCTCAGGATTTTCTAGAATCTGTCCTCGGCACACCATTTCCTGCCCTCCTTGGAATTCCCACCACCATATCAGGAAGCTGATTTAGCTCCCTCCACAACCCCAGGTCACCCCATCACTCGGCAAGCTGACCACCCATGTGTCATCACCCTAGTGCCCTCACTGACATGCCTCCACACTCTAAAGCCTCACCACCACTCCCATACATACATAGCGGAGTATCGGAGAACGAGGGGGTTTCCTCCGGTTGTAGGTCACGTAGTTGAGCACAGCAAATTCCATCAGAGCGCAAAAACAGAAGATGAAACAGATGGCGATGTAGAAATCCAAAGCCGTGATAAAGGAGGCACGTGGGAATTCCTTACAAGAATAGGAGCCCAACGTGGTCATGGTGAGGACAGAGGTGAATCCTGCAAGAGCACGAAGGTGGAGGTGGGCTCGGTTTCTGACCCACACACTACACCACTCAAAGGACCCTGTGAGAAGGAAACTCTGCCCCAGCCCAGCGATCTCTGCCATATGCCTGTGCCTGTGCTATTGCCAATTCCCCTTTTACCTAGAGAGGTCCGGGCTGAAGCATACTCGGTCTTGATCCAAAAGGAAACCCAAGAGAGCATCGTGGTCACAGAAGAAGGGACATAGTTTTGAAGGGCAAAATAGCCAAACCGCCGGCTCACATTGAAGAAAAGCGTCATGACCATGTATTCACCTACAAGACAAAAACAAACAAGGAAACAAACACACCACTTCATTACAGGGTTGATGCGAGGGTCTCCCCCAAACAGGGCATTCACATTAAGGGCACTATTGTTCATCTCATGGGACTCCTTACCATAGTCCTAGGACAGAGGCACATTGTTGCGATGCAAAACACACACATAGGCCCAGAAGAAGCCAAGAAAGGAGACTTACTGTAAGACCCATGGCCAGTTGAGAGCTAAGGTAAGCCGAGGCCAGGATCTAAATAGCTCCTATCCCACATCAACGTCTATCTTTGCAGGGTGGTAGGAGAGTCAGGGGAAAGTGAAAAATTCAGTTAGCCCTCTAGATATCAGGACCACACAGCTGATGTCCAGATGGCTGACTGAGGCCTTCACACCCATCGAGATGCCTCACACCTGCACTACTGGCCTTCATAATGTTTACTTTCAGGAAATGAGTACAGGGAGGCCCGTGCTATGGTGGGCAAGTACAGAGTGCTTTAAGGTTTCTGGTTACACATTCATATCTTGGCAAAATGCATTAGTTAGCACTGCTTTACTGATGGCCAAAAAAGAACTCATCTGCCCCCCAAATTTGTGATGGCTTCCTGCTTTACATGAGCTATAGACTCAAGTCTGCACCCTGTAATCTGTCACTAAAGGCCCACCATGACCTGACTGCAGCTGACAGACACATACACACATGCTAATCCCACCCGCTCTCAGATTTCCCGAGATAGTCTGCATATTGATACTGACATTCCAACCCTGGAATCCCTATTCTCAGTCTATGAGCCCTAACCTAAACTGGATGGTTCAGGAAAAGAGAAGGATTAGAAGAAAGTGAACGTCAGCCCTCTAGATGTCAGTTCTGCAGAGCATACATTCACAAGGTGGACTGAGGTTTCCACAGTCACTTGGGCATTGTGTCCCTTCTCTTGGGTCTCACCTAGACAGCAGTGGCTCCTATGGGACATGATGAGAATCTACATCTCCAGTTGGAATCTTCTTTTCTGCCTTTCATGCTGTCTTATGCTCTGATGCACCCACCCCAAATACTCTGCATGCCATCATGACTCCATGGCTTCCTTGGGCTTTTCTCTGAACGCAGAGCATCACTTTTCACTGTCAACATCACACTGGATTTGTAATAGCTCCAGCCCTGGCTCTTCAGGGAAGCCAAGTTCCACACTTTCACTTTAGTGATGTGTAGAATTCCTTGGCCTTGAATTAGGTGGGCTTTTAAAGCCCTTCAAGGCATGACTCATGAGGGCCCTATGGCTAGCCCCTGCCCATCTAAGCCCAGCCCAGTCTGGATCCCAGCAGAAGCTCAGCAACTCTTGCTGTGAACACTAACCTGTCCATGTGTCCTCCTATTGTGGAAAGTAGATCACCTGCCCAGCAGGTCTGGGCAGACTGGAGCTGAATGAGAAGAGTCAGCCATTCCTACTTACCTTGGCAGCACCAATACTCAAGGAGCAAGACTTCTGAGAATCTTCTGAGAAAAGGCAAGGAGTTGGCTTGGGGTCAGTGGGAAACCTGTGTCCAGAGTAGTGGCTTTGGGATGGAATGCCTTTGGAGTTGTTACAGGGACCTCTCTCGTACTCCCCTACAGGTCAGGATATATTTATCCAAAGTTCTCTTGTCCTGGGGTCTTGACTGCAATTTAAGACACCTTGAATTAACTGTACCCTACCCCCCCACTAAAACTGCTGAGTTTATATATTCTTGTTGCCAAGAAGATGCAGTATTCTATTGGATTCTTCTATTTTAGTTTTATTTATTCTAGCCACAAAAGAACCTTCTCTGCTTGTCAAAAGATGGAAATTTCTCTTGAAGGTCAAGAGAAAGATGCTAATACACATGTTCTTCTTCCTGAGGAGTGGAGAAGTATGGGTAAGGAAGGGAAAGGATGATATCTGGGACTGAGGAGCCAAAGCAAAAAAATATGCTCAAGATGTTTTTTTTTGCTCTTACTCTTATCTGCTTCAGCAAAACCATGGATGGTTACTTCACTGTCAGAGGGACACAATTAAAAAAACTGTGTCCAGAGGACTGGGAATAGGAGGATGAGTGGGCCCAACACTTTGAAGAACAAGGGAAGGACAAGGAACGAGGGTTGTATAGACTATAGCAGAATATGATCCAGGGTTGGCATGATAATAGTGTTCCTTTAATCTTAGCCC
Source organism: Carlito syrichta (assembly GCF_000164805.1). Taxonomy (NCBI): domain Eukaryota; kingdom Metazoa; phylum Chordata; class Mammalia; order Primates; family Tarsiidae; genus Carlito; species Carlito syrichta. Next base: position 90,835 of record NW_007253277.1, read on the forward strand.
CGTGGAAGAGTGATTGGGTGGTACTCCCGGAGACTCCCAATTTCAGATGAATAAGGACAGTTTTCTCCAACTCTTGGCCTCAGGTAATCCTCCCACCCTGGCCTCCCAAAGCACTGGGGTTATAGGCATGAACCACCACGCCTGGCCCCTACATAAGGAAAGTTTTCTGATTGACAGGGCTGTTTAGAGAAGAAATAAACTCCCTTGCAAGATAATGAACCTCTGACCACTGGTAAGGTTCCTTCAGAGGCTCCACACTGGAGAAGGCATGACTTAAGATCAACTAGTCTCCAGCAAAGGAGAAAGACGACTTTCTCCTTTCTCCTCAAGAACCCTCCTCTATCCCAAGGAGATCTGGTGCTTACCTATTGTCATCGCTTTGGTGACGATGCTGGCTCTGGGGCTTTGTAGTCACTAGGGTACCATTTTGAAACAATGCACAAAAATCTACTAAACGGAACCACTAGTGACTTGAAAGCCCCTGGGCCTGGTCTCCTCTGCCACTTTTGATGATAGCTCCCCACCTATCTTGGGGAAACTGACATGCAGAAAGGCAAGAGGCAGCCAAGGTTAGTTGGCAGAAGAGCAAGACTCCCAAGTCAAAGATAAGAAGACAGATTTCCCAGAAGCCCCAAGAAAGGAAGACAGTGTTTGTAGAGCAGTCCAGCCCTCTGCCCCGTCTAGTAACGCGCAAGCAAAGCTCTAGACAGAAGAGCATGAGCTGTCCCCTCACCCAGTGACCAACTCAAAAAGTGAAGAGAAGTAGATTTCTGCCTAGCCACATGGAAGCAAAGCAAGATGCCCTCCTTGACAAATGGCTGGTTGGGTGACTGGTTCCATCCACATTCTGGAATCGATGAGGGCAGTGCTTCCACTGCCCTGAACTTGGCCAGGATGTGTGAAGAGGGTTCTCAGGGCTGCTCGGGGAGCTACCCCAGGGAGGTCCCTTGGCTCCTCATTCAGATCACCTAGGAACACAAGCAAAGATGCTCACATCTAATTGGGAGCTGAAGTGTAAGAGACCCTGGACCCTCCCTTTTTGTCTTTGTTACAGAAAAGGTTAGAAAACCAACAGTCACCATATCTATGTTGAATCCACCATGAAGCCTTTGACCGGAATCTGTGCTTTTTAGAGCAATTCCTTTAAGATAAATGTTGATGCAGTGGCCATAATAGCCGCTGGAATTTCCTCCAGACTACCCATTTTACCTAGCTGACAAAAGAACTCCCAGTTCCACCTCCCCTTGGGATGAAATTTGCTTCCCATTCAACCAGCATGGATTGGTTCTGGGTATGGAAAGCTGGAACTCCATTCCCCCAAGGTCATCCCCGTAGGTCAATGTTGTAACAAAGACCTTGAAACTGAAGGGTTTGCATGACAAAGCTAGGTGCTACAAGCTGACAGCAACACAACTTTAACTACTTACCTAACCTCCCAGGGGGCTTGGCAAAGCACTTACTTCTTTGCAGATGAGACTGAGACATAGTTACAAAGTCTCAGTTTCCTCTGCAAACAGTTGTAAGTGCTTAGCATTGATAGGACAGGAGCCGCGTCCAACAATATTTCCAAGGGATGATGGCATAGCATTTGTATAAATGGCTACCTCCGGTCATCCTACCACCCTCCAGGGCCTCTGCAGAGCCCACACTCCCACGGCACACTTACCATTCGGGGTTGAGATGTTTTCAGTTTTGTTGCTCACTCCTGTAAAATCAAACTGAAAGAGCTTCCAGGAATTCTTCTCATTGATTTCAAGATTGAAATCTTCCCACTTGTAGACCAGCTCATTCACAGTATAGGAAACTGAAAATCAAGGTGGGAGGGAGGGTCACATGAGACTGTGGAGCCCAGCTGAAGTCTCCACCAACAAGGAGTTAGTCTGAACAATGCCTTGGAGTCCTGACTCTGGCCTTACCAGCTGTGGGACCTTGCCTCTCTTACCTCATTGTTGAAGTCCATTCAGTAAGTGCAATTACTGAGCATTCCTCAGTACCAGGTATTGGGCTGGAAATACAGAGGTGAGCAAGGCATGAACCCTGCTCTCAAGCATTCGCATGTTATTAAGACAGTGAATATACAACTGTGATTCTTAGAGTTGCTCCAAGACAACCCTGCCCATGGAGCAGTGGAGAAACAAAGTAGGGAAAGACCACTTGGGGACACACTCAGAAAAGACTTCAAAAAGCAGTTGACATTCCCAGTAAGTCTTTAAAGTCAAGCAAATAATCTCTTTATGGATGAGGGTGAGATGAAGCATAGAAAGGTCAAATGCCTGGTGCGTTGTGGAAATGTCAAAAGTTCAGGATGGCTAGCTCACAGAGGATGAGGTGTACAGGAATGGGTAGCAGAGGCCAGTTCGTGAAAGGCCTTGAGGGTCATTCCAAGGACTTTTGAATTGACCCATGAGAGTCAAAGGAGCATTTGAGCCTAGAAGTGACCTGGTCTAGATGGCACTTCAACTCGGTCACTGTGGGCCTCCTGTGAGGACAGCATGTTGGCAAGAAGGCCAGTGCAGTCACCTAGGCACAATATAACAAATGAAGGCAGAAGTCAAAGCTGTGATAGTCAGAATGCAGAGAAATAGCACCAATAGAGACTGGGAGGGAATAGCAACAGGATGCGTTGACTTATTAGATGTAGGAGGCGAGGGAGAGGAAACATCCAAGTTTTTGACTTGGACAACTGCGTGGGTGATGGTGCCCTTCAACGAGGCAGATAGGACTCCAGAAGCCACACATTTGCTTTGAGGACGGAGGAGGGGAAGAGACAACAAATTTACTTTTAGACATATTCAGTTTCCAAGTGAAGATGTTGCAAGGGTCCAAGTGGAAGACGACAAAGGCCTAAACCAAGGTAGTGCTATGGACATGGAGTGGAGCAGACATGCTTGAGATACATTTCACAGGTAGGTGGAAGTGAGAGGGACGAACCCCACATGAAGCTGAGGCTGAGGCACACAGTACTGTCAGCAGGAAAGGAGATGTGGATGGAGGATGGAAGCCCTGCACAATGAAGGCACCATCTCAGAAGAAAAGCAGAGGCAGAACAATGTAAAGGGAAAGGATGAGGAAAAGAAGGAGCCCAGAAACCTAAGAAGGTACTCACAGCTAGAGAAAGACAGAGGGCAAGAGTGAGAATCCATTGGAAATTTGAATATTTGGAAGGAGCATCCAGCATCAATGGTCATCCTGGAAGGGAGAAAGGAGCCCATTAGGCTGGCCCTGAACACTTCAGTATCCACCCAACTTTGCTTTGGGGACCATGGCCAATGAATAGCAACAGTTGAATTTAAGGCAAAAAGCTCAAAGGAGAGACAAAAAGAAAGGAAAAACAGTTTGGAAGTATCTGGCAACTCTGGGCTCCATCATCAGAAAAGTGTATGAATCAACTTTGATGAACTTTTCATTGTTGTCCAGCCCAGATTCTAGTACCTGCCAATAATCTCCCACTCTTCCCCACTTTCCAGCATCCCCACCCCACCCTTCCTCTGCCAGGAATTCAAGTCTCCAGACTGATTTTAGTTACCTTTCCAACCGCTGTGCTGCTGCTCCGCCTGGACAATTCCACCACCGTGGACGTGTCTTAACATCCAGTGCCCACTTGGGATGGAATTGTCTAGGCAATGCAGTCATAATGGTACATCTACTTGGAGGAGCTGTGGATTGGGAACCAAGCAACTGGGTACCAATCTCAGCTCTGCCACAAACTTGGTGTGTGGCTTTAAGTACTATCTTTCTATTTTGAGGCTTTAGTGTTTGTAGCTGATGTGAGTGGGTTGAACTCATGGTTTGGGAAAGCTGGACAGGCCCTTAGAAATACCATTCAGGATGAGCCCATGGGTCTTTGGCTAAAATTCCCAGAAGGGGAGGGAGAGTCCCAAGAGGTGAGATTCCAGAGACTTGTCATACCTAATAGTGTACAACACCCTGCCATCCTTGTAGATGCGAATCATCTGGTTGGGCATGGTGATCGTATACTCTTGGGTCCTCTTAGAATTCCTAAAAAAGGTGTCCGGGATCCACAACTGGCTCACCATATTGCCATTCAAAACAAGGGACTCAAAGGTGTCATTGTAACGAAGACGTTCATCATACCAACTCTGGCACAAGATGATGTCAATGGTGTATTCCTGGTGGAAAGAAGAGAAAAGCGCGTACTTGAGATGAGCAGAAAAAGGACATTCACAGGTAAACATATTGTTTACCACTCTTTAGCCTAGAATTCTAAAGGCACTGTGGCAGAACGCATAGAGCACTGGACCAGGAAATAGGAGTGGGATGAGGTCCCTTCTCTCTGCTCAGAGACTCTTCCAGTGTCAGGACTAGAAGGGGACTCAGAGATTACCAAGCCTAATGATCCCAATCAAGAAGTTAGTCATGTCCTGCTTAATTACCATGATTCTCACACAGTTCAGAGCAATAGAAAGGTTTGCCTTAAACGAAGCTCCCTGCTTTCTCTTACCAATCCCCATCCTGCTCTTTGGAAGCACACAGGGTGCATCTAATTCCTGCTCTAACAGAGAAATCTCCAGAAATGATACTTCATCGAACCTAGGCTGGTCTATTCCCACATTTCTGAAATCTGGATATATCTTATGGTTGACACATGTCTTTAACGCAGCATTTCCTCTTTTTTCTTGGCAAATTGTGGCTTAAATTGGTTGTGATCTTAAATCAGAGGAGACTTTGAATCAAGGCACTTGAATATTGCAATTCTGTCCTCCTGAGTCTTCTCTTCTCTAGTATAGAGCTTAATGATTAAGAGCTTTCAGCTTCAACAACCTAACCGTTTTTACCAATAGATCTACAAAAATTGCAGAGTCAACTGTTACTCACAGGCAACATTTTTTAACCTAAGTGTGGTACCATTCTCAAGCTTCCAAGTGTCCTTAGACATTTCTTAGAGCCTGGTTCATAACACTGCTACTCACTTTGTTCTATGTTTATCCTATAAAATTAACTACATGTCTTGGAATGATTCCACACTTTGGAAATTAGTGTTGTCCAGCAGAATGGCAAACATCCCCGTGGTCCATGAAGATCCTACTACCATAAAGCAAAGTGATAGAAACAACTGGTTAAGTCTGAGATCAAAAGCACCTTCCTGGTTACATCATCTTCAAGACTACTGGGCGAATGCAGTCAAATCAAGGAAGACCACGATTGCTAGGTATCTTGAAAGCCACATCAATACAACAATGAGATAGCTGAGATTTGGTGATCTTTAAAGGCCACATTAACTCTGATGTTCTAAAATCTGAGGATATTCAACAGCACAAGTTTAAGGGTACAAGGTTTATGTTACTGCAACTATCCAGTTTCTTTTTTCATGTTTCCTTATAAGTGAGAATAAGAGACTATTTCACTTAAGCATAGGACTTGATCACATCTGGGAAAGTAAACATGGAATCGTGTCAAAGTAGGAAGATTACAAAATAACAATTAGACAATGACTGATGCTACAGAAAAGAAAATGTGCCATAAGCTGTTCCATCTATAATGACAGTTTTAAATAAATGTTCAAGTCGCCTTGGCTAAAACTTGTATCTTTATCTATTATCCTCTTTGTTAAGTGGGGGACTAAACCAAAATTGCAAATATTCTCCCCAAACTGCCCTGTGTCCAGAGCTGGCATTCAGATCCTTCCTCCACCAGTAGGCAAAGGCACCATGCCATTCTATGATGAGTCTATCCAGTTGATAGACCCTTCGAAATTTACTTAGGTTTGCACAGAGGAAAACTGCAAGAGTTTGGCTGTAGGAGTTACCTAGTCCAGGTGTTCCCCAAAGAAAGTAACATTCCCCAACAGTTAACAGTCTGGGAGGGCATATTTCATCTAGAAACAGACAAGTGATGGTGGCCTAATTCCATGGGTTGGGCTCATCACTTCATCATTCTTGTGTGGGGCCGTGGTGCTATCCCAGCCAAATCAATCCCCTTTCAGTGCCCACATTTCCAGAGTAAATCAAAGATCTCAGCTCAAAATCCTTTAAACAATTTACAAGCACCCATACCTTTGATTGCACACAGGTGAGTTTCCCCTTTCAGCTTTTATTTGGGAAGCACAGATGTTAATTAACTCTAATACCTCATTCTCTAGAATCGCAATAAAAAATGAAGTGTTTTGAGTTTCAAGAAAAATATCTATTTAGTCTTATGTTTTATAAACAAGGAGAATCGTTTAAAAAAATTTTTTTCCTCACAGACAAGTATCTGTCACCTCTGAATGTGTATGTGTGTATGCATACATATATTCATGGTTATTTGGTCTCCAGATATCACCTATCCTATAAACTGTCTGTTAAACATCAAAAAGCATATTTAATACAGAGGATAGAAATTTGTACCACCGGTATTAAAGGGAGGGAAGAAAAATAAACTGCAATAGAATGGCAAGCAGCTTGAACAGCATGTACCAGAACCAGGACAAAGCAGAACTCTAAAGGCTAGCCCAATCTCTTTATTTTAGAGCTAGGGAAACTGAGGCTTGAAGAGAGGGGACCGTCCAAAGTGACACAAACAGTCAATGACAGCCTTGCCCTGGCATCAACGATCCATTTGAGTATCAAGGTCCAGTTTTCTCTGTAGACTACCTAGGTCGTTCCCCTGAGTTTTCCGCATCAAACAATGAGTGCCATCCAGAAACCCACCACCCCAGAAGCCGGTAGAGCCCCCAGGGAAGAGATCAAGAAAATATCTGCTTGTCTTTGCAGCCCAGGACAAAAGGTGGTAAAAACAGCTACCAGATTGCTTGGAGCCAGCCAGGGAAGAGAAGACAGGGAATGTTTCCTGGACTGGACAAGTGAAGTTGACAGAAAAGAGATGACAGAGCCTGACCACCACTCTGATAGGACCCTCTGGCCCTGCCCTGCCTCATCCCACCTGCCTTCACAAATGACCCTCAAAGTGCTTCCGCAGTACTGAGTGGCTGGTAGTTCCAACTTGGCCAGCAGAACCTACTTCATTCCCCACCCTCATAAACTGTTGGTAGCCAGCAGGAAGTCCTCCCCTCCACACTCACGCTGTGCTCGTGCTGTCTGTTATAAAGTGTTTCAAAGGAACATTTAATTTCTACTTGACAAGATACCAATTGTAAGTTCATTACACATCAACTGATAACTAATGGTTCAATGTTTCCCCAGTTTGATAGAGGTTGGGATGTATATCTCTTTTAGATCAACTGAAACGGTAGAAATTCGGTGTTTGGGAATCAGCTTAATTAAAATCGCCTGCAATAATTACCACAGCAAGAAACACTGCTAGCAACTGTTGATGCTGGGACAGGCAGTCATCCTTAGGCTGTTCATTGCTTTTTAAGTTCAGAATGGGTGTTCCAAAACCATGGGCTTGAGCTTTTCTCCCTGAGAATGAGGCTATGCTCTATACAACAGTTGACTGACCAAAGGCTGCTGAAACTCCCCCCTCCCCTGCAAATGCGTACACTGGTTATGAACCCAATCGAACACTGGGACTCATGACCTTGCTGAAGGCTCAGTTGCCTCAAGCATAAAACAGGGACCCTAATGGCAACCTTGGCTGTCACACAGGCTGTCACTAGGATCCAGGGAGACAAGTATGCTTTGAGCATTTGCACGTTCTATAGTTGTGTGCCAGAGACATGCGTCCCCTCCTCATCAAGTACAACAGAGAAAATGGACCTCCCACAGCTTTAAAGAGCTATTTGGAACCATGTAGAAGCTGAAACTTTTCAGGGAAACTTAACACCACATGTGAGAGTTTGGAATTTTCTAAAGGCACTTGGCCCAGGCTAAAGCACCACCTCACTGGCCAAAGCAAATCAAGTTGTTGGCTCCTTTCTGAACCAGCTCTGTGTTCCATGCTAGGTTTGGTGACTGCTGGGTTATTAGACTGTATCCTTTGGGCTTGTCAGGTGAGGCCAGTGCCTGCAGCAACAATAGGTGTGGAGTGAGGAGACAAGGCATTCAGCTACTGGGAGTGCGGCTACTGCTGTTATCACAAGGGCTCTTGCAGAGAGAAACTGGTTTCCCAAATTATATCTTACACAAACAACAAGGGGATTGTCGTCACAGACTTTCCACCTCTCTTCAGTTTTACAGCTCTGCCTCCTCTAAAAAAACAGAGCAAGGCAACTTAGGGCCATTTGCTCCATTGGGCAACGTGTGTGTTCTCCCCACTCTGTTTAAAGAAATTTAGCCACCACCAGTGAGTGGAGGTTGACAGGTTAGAAAGGAAGAAGCAAGCCAACTTGCTGGAATTTAGATGGGCTACTTCCAAATAAGGCTGGCAGTGCCTTAAAAATCAACTTAAAAGAGCACAGAAATAGACCAAAGGAACACAGAAACCGGTGTGCAAGTTTCTAGGAGCCGGGAGGTTACTGTGAACTGAGTCTGAGTACTAGAACTGAGTCTGAGTACTACACTGAGCTTTGGGCATGCCAAAGAGGGGAAGGGACAATCTTGAGCCTCTCCCCCCCCACCCCCACTGACCTGTAAGGGTAAACAATGGCTGCAATGGTGGGACCATAAGGCTTCAACCTCTGGCTCTTGCATAGAATCTAGTGTTTCTCAGTTTATAAACAATGACAACAAAACTGCTAAATTCACACCCATGTAAAAAAGGCAAAAAGAAGACAACAGTAGCAGTAGGCCCATTGATAGCACAAAAAAAGTAAATTTTAAAAGGTAGACAGAAACTGAAAAAGATCTGCCTGTGTTCATGCTTCTGTCTTTCTTTGTTAGGTCCCAACATTTCATTCTAAGAGTGCTCTAACAGGAGAACATCATGGTCATGTGTAGGAGGTAGATTCTAAGATGACTCCCAGTGATCTTCACTTTCTTGTGTTTGTGCCCTTCGGTAATCCCCTCCACATTACCGTGGGCTAGACCTAGTGGCTTTCATCTTGAGCACCTTCTCTTACACTCTTTCTCACTCTGAGAAAGACAGCTGCCATATTGTGAGCTATCCTGTAGAGGTTCACAGACCAAGGACTGAGGGAGAAATAAATCCTGCCAAACATGCGAGTGGTCTTAAACATGAATCCTTCCTCAGTTTAGCTTTCAGATGAGACCTCAGCCCCAATGGACTCCTTTACTACAGCCCTGCGAGAGACCATGAAACAGAGAACCCACCAAAGCCATGTCTGGATTCCTGACCCACACAAGATAATGATTATTTGCTGTTTTAAGATACTATGTTTTGGGGGATAATTTGCTACATAGAAGTTCATATGTATACCATGCCTTAAGAACCAGTAAGCCAAACAGAGATTCACAGGAGAAACCCCACTCTTTCATTCAGCTTATGTAAATACCTTGATCTTCAATGAAGGTTTACTTACCTTTGAGCGTTTATTTCCAAGGTTAACGTCAGAGCCATGGCTCTAAATTCACCCAATCACATGGTGCTTGTCAGGTACCAGAGGGCATGCAGACAGGCCCTGCAGATGCAAGTGACTTTTCCAGAGCATCTTTTACCATCCCTTTGCTCAGCTGACATATACTGAGTCTTTAGCATCAGGGAACCCATAACGAAGTAAGCAAGGCAGACATAGAACAGATAATTACAATGAAATGAGGTAGGGATGATCAGGTAATATAAACTAAAAAATGTGGGTGCCAAAGAAAGGGATGTGGTGTGACAAAGAAGTGAGCAATTAACAACTGTGGAGTTTGGGGAGATATCATGAATGAAATGTTATCCGAGCTAGACCCTGAAGGAATATGCAACTGATGAATAGAAAAGTCTAACAATGGCATCTCAAACAGGAGATTGCCTGAACAAAGCTGGTCTGGGAACACCCAAACTCTAGTGTGACCAGAGCATGTGGTCTTTAAAGAGGTGAGGAGGGATACAAGCACGGAGGGCCTTGACTGCTAGAGTGGGGGGCAGAAAACAGGGTAAGGGCTGCAGGAGGCACAGTCCTTGGGGCCCAGCTTCATGGGTGAATTAGAGTAGGTAGAAAACTTTGCCTATTCTAGGTGGGAGATGTTGACAGCTGACTGGCAACTGTACTGAAACACTAAGATGATACCAGTGGAAAAGGAGAGGCGTAAGTAGAGCAAAATTAGCGAAACAGACTTAGAGCAAGAGCTAGTAACTTTAGACTGACATCGATACAAATAGTTATCAGAAGAAAAGAGTCATTCCATGTGGTGTTTAAAGTTGCTTTATTGTTTTTATTGTGAATGAAAGGCTGAAAGATACAGTCACGAATCTAGAAATCCTCTTCAGGCATCAAAGGACTTACCTTTTCTAGCTTCATTTTCAATTCAGTGGTTAAAAATCTCTACTTCTCTCCAAAGAAAAAAATCTTGGAGTTGTTACAGAAACACAGAGCAGAAAGCAGAAGTATGTGAAGGACCCATAGACCAGCCCCTGGGCTAGAAAGTACCGTAATAAAAGTTCAGTACTCACCATGTCCAGAAAAGAGAGAGGACCAAGGCTGTTGACAGAGATCTCAACAGTGACCTCAGTGGGCCTCTCTGTAAGGGAAGCAGAAGCAACAGAGGGTGACAAACAGGAACATGAGGCAGGGGAAGGAGTGGTCAGAGGGGAGAAAAGGGAAGACAGGTAAGGGCTGGACCACAGCCTGAGTATACCACCCTATTCCCTTATTTGGTATTTCATGGCAAGACCCAGCTCACAGACAGTTAAGAATTGGACATACACCTCAAAGATCAGTCATCTAGTCCAGTCATCTCATCTTATAGTTGGAAAAACTGAGAGAGAAGGGAAAAGTTGTGACCAAGGTCAATGGCATTGCTGAGTTTAGCATTGTCATCTTTTACCTGACAGGTCGCCAGATGTTCTTGTCCACGTGCATGGCATCCTCGCCTATGCCCCAGGCCCATTCTCCATGCCTATGCCCTCAGGAGGGGAAGAATTGTGTTCTGCTACTCACCTCCAATGCCAGGACGCAGTTTGTGATCATACTCATTCAGGATAGTGTCCAGGATGCGAGAGGCCTCTGCCAGTTTGCTAGGTTTGCGCTCAGTCTCAATCTCAGTCTCAGTTGCAGTGGGCTTTGTTGCTTCAGAGAACGGCTGGGCCTTCGGGCCATAGATGAATTCATATGCAGGAGACTCACCCTCTGGCACAGTCTGAGATTCCTCAAAACTAGAACATACAAAGGAAAAATGAAACTCTGCCCTCTACTATGTGGGGACCCCAGTTGGTGCCTCTTGAGATAGAAGCAAACCAAAATAAGTTTGCAACACAAAGCTTAATTAAATAGTGACTGGTAACAGTAAATTATGAGACAGTGACCAATTATACTTGTTAATTTATTTTAAATCCTGCTGCTCTTGGGGGACTTTCTATGCTATCCCTCTTTTATGACAAGTCTTTATTTAAAAAAAAAAAAAAAAAAATCAACAATACTAAGACCTGGATTTTAAAAGGATTTTCCATGTAAAATGACAAGGGCATTTGTGTGTGAATTCTGGCCCGCGAGCCAGTGGCGAGCTTGGCCTCCAGTCTTTCTGACCAGCACCACCTGGGAGTAAGGGTCAGGCAGAGGGCCAGGGCTTGGGGAATGCTTGTGAAAGCCGGGAGGCCTTTCCCGGAAAAGACCAGAAAATTGTGGGAATATTTTGCAGTTCTGTTGGCTTTGTAATACTCATTGCACTGGGGACAGGGGAAGGGGGTGAAAGCAAGGAGGCTAAAGCTCTTCGTGGATAGCTAAGCACTGAGGAGAGGTGGGAGTCCCCCCACCCAGAGACAGTCCTCCAGAAAATGGCTGACCAACAAGGTTCCACCCCCAGGGCCACAGCCATGCACCAGAGCCAAGAGGAAGAATGAAATTACTCGAAGTAATTGAATCAAACACAAATTGAAAAAGCCATTTACCGATGTAAGAAAGTCACCTACAAGGTTAGAGGTCAGGGTAGTGCTTCCTCTGCTCAAGTCCAGTCCTTGATTTGGTTTCTTGACACGGCTACGCTCATTTTCTGAAAACTCATCAGCTTTACACTTATGATTTGAGCACTTTTCTGTATATATGTCTTAATTCCTTAAGAAAATGTTTCAAAAAAATAAAAAATGCCCTACCTGCTAATATCTGGAACTTACTTAGATCCTAATTGCAAACAACAAAGGATGACACAAACAAGTACATTTATGACACAACAGGAGAGATCTGAACACTAACTGGATGGCTGAGACATGAATATTCTTAAATTTTTGGTATAATAATGGTATTTTTCTTATGCTTTTGGAGTCTTTGACTAGAAAAACATACTAAAATAATTACATATGAGATGATATAATGTCTGGAATATGCTTTAAGACAATCGAAGTCAGAAATTCAGAAAATGGAAGGTGGGTGGGGGTACAAAGTAAATATGAGTGACCATGAGTTCATAAATGGCAAAGCTGATGATGGGTACGTAGAAACTCAGCGTACTATTCTCTCTACTCTTATATCTTTGGAAAAGTTTTTATAATTAAAAGCTTTTTAAAAAAGCTATCAGCCCAAATTAATCTGTGATGTTGGAAGGCAGGAGAAAGGTTTACTGGGGGGGGGGGGGGGATAGTATACTGGGAGGTGCATTTGAGAAGGTGTGTGAGAATGTGTGTGTGTGTGTGTGTGTGTGTGTGTGTGTGTGTAGTACGGCAATGTACTAGTTCCTGATCTAGGTGCTGGTTACATAGACATGTTTACTCTGTGAATATCCACCTAGCTGTTCACTCATGATTTCTGCGTGTTTATATTTGTACGTCACACTCCCAAAATGACTTTTTAAAAAGCCATCAGGCATCTTGCTTCCTAAAATAAGGGGTAAACAGGGCAGGAATGTGGGCACAGCCCCTGTATTGCAGACCAGAGGACTACCAACTTGGACAGCAAGAGACATTTTTGTGCAGCGTTTCAAGAATTGCTCAACTGGCATACAGATGTGCCAGGTCTGTGCCATTTCTCATGTCTGAAGTGGCTCATTCCCACCGTGGGCTAGGGAAGAACTGGGCTTGGGAAAAACAGTTTTCACTTTCAAATACCATCTCCAGAAGATATCCTCTTCCCCTGAGGCTTTTCAAGTTTCCTAAGCACCCAAAGGCTAATCTCCCAGCCCTCTGAAAAGATAAGGGCCAGCAATTCTGGGAGAGGAGAAGGGAAAATGGAGGCCAGAGACTGCAAAATGAATGACGTGGCTGGGAACATGGCACAATCAGAGTGGCAGCTAGGAAATCCCCCCAAAACGGGGGGAGGCAGCAGTCCCTCCCAGATGTCTGAAACCCATCCACCATGAGGACTCCCCTCCCCCTCTCAGGTTTAAAAGTACAGAGGCAAACAAATAACCCTGAAAGCACTGAGACCACCAAAGTCCTCCTGCCTCTAGAACTAGGCCTGCAATGCAAATGATCAGAGGGTCTTGAGGTGGCTTTAATCCTAAAGTTAGTCTTTGCCAGCTCAAATAAACAACCTCATCCTGAGACCCTTGGGGTTAATGAGCTGCTGACTGTGTGGTGTGTACCTCTCCCCAGTCAGCCATTAGGCTCACTTTCGGGGCTAGAAAGAATAAGAACTTGAAAAATACTCATATGTTGGACTGTGGCATTTTCCACGGGGTTTCTTTCAGGCACCTGCATTCCTCCAAACGTGATGGTTCAGAATTAACTGGAATCTCTGCACTATCCCCTCCTGTACAGTTGGCTGGGGTGGGGGGCATGAGAAAAGGCACTGGATTTTTTTCAAAGAAACTCTTTTAAATTCTACAGTTAGAGAAACTGAGGCCCAGAGGAAGGAAGGGCTGTGCCCCAAGTCACATAACTGATCCGAGGCTGAGATTCCACAAGAGTAAGGTCTCCTGTTTCACTGTGGTCCAGCACACCCCACTGTCACCCCTCCAGCTCTTTCCTGACACACAGGTTGCCATGCTGATAATGTTGAACATGGGTCACTGCAACCTTCTACCCTGGCAGGAAGGATGGCTTCCCTCGCCACAGTCCCTCTGCCCTGCTGTTTTCCTCTCAGATCCTCCTTCTTCCTTTTGTCCCCCCCCCACCTCCCCCCAGCCATTTTTTCCCCCCATACGTCAGCTTTCTCAACTCATCCAATCTCACTTGCAGGGACATGGATGACTGGAAATTTCTAATACGCACTTAGAAACATGTACCAAACCCCCAGTGAGCCCAGCCCCACCCCGGGGCACCAGTGAGCCACACAGCCCCTCCCACGAAGAGCTAGGAAATCTTAGGTGGGGAGAGAAGTCATGCCCCCCTCCCCCAAACAGATAAGACACAACAAGCTCATGGAGACTTCCAGAAAGCTCATCAGGTCAGCAACTTGTGACAGTTAACACCCAGGAACCGTCTCAAAAACAAACAAAAAACCCCAAATGAAGCAGTCATCTTCCACCCTAAAAAGCCAGAAATCCAGGGGGACAATCTTCCTGGCAAAGTCCCAGGGGCAGAAGAGGGGGTGAAGAAAGCTGGCTGCACGAGGGAAACCTGAAAAGGGAAGGGGGGGGAGGGGTGAAATCTGGGCCCCAAACCACAGATCTCTGAGGAGAGTAACATTCCTGGTCTCTGACTCCAGTCTGCCCCAAGACACAGCAGGATGTCTAGGGATGAGAAAGGAAGCCGGGAGACTGGCGATGGCGAGGGTGGGGGTGGAGAGCTGCGGCGGGAACCCTTAGACTCAACTAAAGCTCGTGCCTGGGACTGGCAACGAGAGCAGCAGAGGCACGGGAAGCAAGTAAAGTCAGAGTTGTCTGGCGCAGTGCTTGGTGCTCAGTAGGTATTCTGGAAAAAAAATTGTGAGCAGGAGAGAACAGATTGGGCAACACTAAAACATTTTCGGCGCATTTAAGCTCCCCCAGCCCTTGTGCCCCCTTCCCAAAGTCGCTCTCGCCTGTCCTGGCCAGTTACCCGGACCGCTCTCCTCTTTCTGCGCAAGACTCAAAGAGAGGGGAATGCTCCCCCCCAACCCCCACTCCGGCCGCTGCAGTGCTTTGGTGACTCCGGGGACGCGAGTGGCAGGGGACAGGCGTCCTGCCTTCCTCTTGGGGCTCCCCCTCAGCGGCCCGGGACGCCCATGCTAGAGGGAATGGGACGGAGGCTGGCGCGCGTCTAGGGGACCCGGGACCCGGCCAGCCCGTGCGAGGGCCTGGGGCGCGACGGGCGCGGGCTTGGAGGAGCGCGGGACCCCGGGGGTCCCAGGAACCGGCCGGCTCCCAAGGAGGGGAAGCCGAGCGCGGAAGGCACCTGGATCCTGGCATGGAGACTCACCTCAGCTGGAAGATCAAGCAGATGTGCAGGAGGAACAGGACAACTTTGGGGAACATCTTGTCGGAGACCGGCGCGACCACCTGTGCGGAGGTCGCGGCGCACGGTCTGCCAGCTCCGAGCGCAGCTATCAGCTCCGAGCCCGGCGTGGAGGGTTTTTGCTGGGTTCCAACTTTCACTCCTCCCACTCGCCCCGCCCCGCGCTCCCCACCCCGGGCCCCCCCCCAGCCCCGATGGAAAAATCTCCGACGACGTGACGGCTGCAGCGCGGGAAGTGGGGGAGGCTCGGGAAGGAGGGGTGGCGAGGAGGGAGCCCTGTCGCCAAGGACCCCCGCCCCGCGCCGCCACCACTGCAGCTCTGCCAGACAGCCGGGGACGGGGGCTGGGGGAGGGAGGAGGCGGTGGCGTCCCAGGCCCTGGCTGCGGGGGGTGGCCACAGGCTGAGCCCTGCTGGGCAGGATGGGGGACTGGGTGCCTTTTCGCCTTCGCCCGACCTCCTCCAACTCAGTAGCGCGCTGCGGGGTCCAACTATGGTCTCCAGCCCTGGCTTTGAGCTCACCACCTGTGGCACCTCATGACTCCCCCTGGTCTCCTTGCCTCACCTAGCTGTTTCTCGGGTGTTCCCTGCCTTACTCCCTCGCCCTCTAGTTCTCCAGGGCGCACGTCTTGGCATCCAAAGAAAGCTGGGTGGGTAACTCAGCACCTTCCTTGGTACGGGGGAAGAAGAGAGATTTAAGGGTCTCCCCAGCAAGCACAGAGTTACTCCATAGGCCAATTACCCAGGTACGGTATTCGAGGGCAGGGAGGATTCATTAACAGAGGACCAAACAGAGAAATTCACTGGAGAACTTTCTCGGAATCCCACGGAGGCACTGCCACAGTGTGGCTTTAGGTTCAGTGGGGCTGGATATGAAAGCAACACCTGGAACAGAAGAGGCATATAAAGCTCCTCTCTAAGTGAGACTGGGTGGCCAAATCTTTCTGGAGTCTTGGCTCCATGTGATAGCTGAAGTGAGAAGGCATTACGGGGTAAGGGACAGTGCATCTGTTCAGGGGTGTCAAGCATACTTAGACTTCATCTTCTTTGTCCTCCCCCCACTGCTTCGCTTCAGCAGGAGAGGGATTAAAAAGATTTGCATAACAAACTGGTGCCAAACTCTAGCCACATTCTCACCTGTTGCTTTCAAAAGGGTTGTATGCATCCCAGCTGGGATGCTGGTTCCTGGAAGAGGCTTTGCTCTACCACGCTTATCAAATTGATACTCATTCACCTCCAAGCACAACACTTCTCTTTGTCATCTTCACAGCACTGCTCACCGGTGACTTTCTTGAGCATATCTTTGTGAGCTGTTTACTGTGGGTCGTCCGCACTGAAGTCAGCTCTGTGACACACACACACACTCAGCCACACATACAAAATGTGGTGGTTGGGTTCTCCACTGTATCCTTTACACTTAGAGGAACTCTGGGCACATAGTAGGTGTTACAGTCTGAGCACGTCCTTATGCCCGCTACCCAGAAAAAACAGACTGACAGCAGCTGCTACAGTGGAGAAAGAGTTTAATATTGCAAAGTAGCTGGAAGAGGAGGAAGGGGGATATTTTTCAAATCTTCCTCTGTGGGAAGTTTAGGCTAGGATGTTTTAAGGAATAATTTTGTGGACAGGGGGCTAAGGAGTGAGTGCTCCTGATTGGATGGGTATAAAATCATAGAGGATGTTGAAACTGTCTTCATGCTGTAAGGCCAGTTTCTGGGAGAAGGTCATAGAGCTGGTGGAGTCAGCTCCTTGGTATGTGTCCCAATCAGGGTGGGATCTCAGGTCCATCAGAGTTCAAAGTCTGAAAAACATCTCAAACACCATTCTTAGGTTTTATAATAGAGAGGTTATTTATAAAGCAAACCCCACAGCCATCAGCTACTGACCCCTGGGCAGTGATCCATTATAGGGATAAGGTAGTTCCTCAGAGATGCCTTCTGCCTTCTGGCTGATCAAGGGTGCCATCTAAGAGATCTTTGTGGCTTCAGGCTCATTGTTTAAGGGAAAACATGTTTATCAGCCTCAAGGGTAATTCCCCGCCACATCCTCCTCACCGCCTCCCCAGGGGTCAGGGCATGAAGATAACCAGTGGCTCTCTACTGAGGTGAAAGCAAAGTTAGCTCAAACAGATTTGTAATTTCTACATGTAGCTGCACCTTTGCAGGGCTCAGATCTTTTCTACAGTTTTTACGCCATGGCCGTTGATTAATTTTATATAGGCAGTTTCATAGGCACTCAACCAAATGCGTTGCTGGCCTGTGTGTACATGTGTCGTCACTGCTGAGTACACTTCCTTCAGACACGGGTGTAAGAGAGAAGAAAAGACAACAGGACACATTCAGCCCCTGTCCCCAGAGAAGGACCCCATGCTTTGTTTCAGGCTTTGCCATCACCCTCTTGAAATTCTTTATAATTTTTTTTATAAAGCGGCCCTGCGTTTTCTTTTTCTCTGGGCCCTGCAAGTTAGGTGGTCAGCCTTACCCTCGGAAGACATGCTGCAGAGCAGAGGACAGGGAAACACAAAACCTTCTTGAGCCCACAAGGAAGAACAGGTTGCCTGTCCATCCATTTGCTGTTTAGTCCAACACCTGACTGTTTTGGAGAGGGCATGCCTGCACCTACTGTAGCCACCCTTGTCTCTTGTGCATGTCTCTTCCTATGCTAACATTAGAGCTCCAGGAAATGAAGGTTTGTCTGATTAACTGTATTCCCCTGGGTCGAGTGCAGCGCTCAATGACCAGTAGGTATTAATTACACTTGCTGAATGAGGTCTCCCAGAGAAGCAAGTGGTAACAATTCCCTCATCAGAGGATGCCAGGCACCTTTCTCTTACAGGCTGAGATTAATCACACTTTGCCATCTTCCTTATAAACCTCGTTTACAGGATAGCCGTGAGGACTCGTGGAAGCCACTGAATGGTATTATTGTTTTGTATGTCTCCAAGTATAATATTTTCCACAAACTTACTTGTGCCAAGCTCTGGATATGGTGATGGAGGAATAGATAGTAAGAACTCAGACACTGTCTTGGCCTTACATATGTTTTTTAAAAGCTACATGGGAATGTATCAGAAATTACTAATACAAGGTAGGAAGTCATGAGGGCCCTGGAGTTCCCCGGAAGGTGCTCCCATGGTCTCAGCCTCTCACAGCAAGCGGAGGGTGTCACAGGCAGCAGAGGTACAGAGATGGGCATTCTGAGTTGAGAGCCAGCCAGGGTGTTGAAATGAGAAATGTGTGGTGTTTGACAGAGAACAAGAAGGATTTTGCCAGAGGCATTTGTGGGAAGAGAAATTGTTGGAAATAAAGCTGAAGTTGGGGGCTGGACAGGTCAGTTCTGTCCTGTGGGCAACGGGGGAGTTAGGACAAGTATCCAAAAGGGATACTACACATCAGAACTGCGCTTCAAGAAGATTCCTCTGGTTGGGGCAGGCAGGGGAGTTTTCAGGAAGGGGAGTTGGCGCCACTTTTCTCTCAGTGAACAGAGCCAGGGGTGGCCAGGAGAGGAGACACAGGAGGGAGCAAAGTCTAGGACATGGAATTGACAGATGGCATGGAGGAGGCGGTGAAGGAGGGAGGGTTTCTGGAGAAGTCTTCAATTTAACATTCAAGCTGGATATAAGCAAAAAATGTTAATACAGCAGCTGTATTTTCAGAACTAAACCAAACTACTCATTGATCACAATAGCAGCGAGCAGCCCCCTTGTCGGTTTTGAATCATCAAATTTAACAGCCGACATCAAAACACCACGTGTCCTGCTACATATGTGGTTTAGGGATAAAACTAGAGCTGCTGGTCATAAAGTCTGTGTGTTCCTGCCCTAGCTTGGCCCAAACTGTAGCATGTGCACAACATGCTTTTCCTATTAGGTCAAGGGAAAAACACCAGCCCAGGCAAGTCTTGGCGAGACTCTTCACTTCTTAAATACCTAAGCTTGCAGAAAGACTGGGATGTAGGAGACACTGTGGAGGGAAGCTGGAGAAAAAAACTATCTACAGGGCTAAGCCAGGTGCTGAAGTGGCAGGGTCTGAATTTCAGATCCTCCACTAGCTACTAGCTAAATGGCTGCAAACAAACTACTTAATGCCCCTGAGCCCCACGTTACCCACGTGTAAAATAAGAACTACAATGCTTCCCACTTTACCTGGCATTTACAGCGATTCAATGGCACAGACCCTGCCTAGCATTTAGCACTGGGTCTAACGTGTGGTCAGCACTCAGCAAAAATTACCTGCTGTCTTAGTCCTTTTTGCATTGCTCTAAAGGAATACCTGGGAGTGGGTAATTTATAAAGAAAAGAAAAGACGTTTATGTAACTCGTGGTTCTTCAGGCTGTACAAAAAGCATGGCTCCGGCAATTGCATCCAATGAGGGACTCAGGAAGCTTCCACTCATGGCTGGAGGGGAAGGGGAGCGGGCATGCAGAGATTACATGACGAAAGATCAGAAGGAAGAGAGGGAGGAGGCAGATGCGAGGCTCTTTTTAACCACTGGAGCTTGGGTGAACTAATAGAAGGAGAACTCAGTCATTACCTTGAGGACAGCACCAGGCCATTCATGCGGGATCTGCCCCACGACCCAAACACCTCTCACTAGGTCCCCCCTCCAACATTGGGGATCACATTTCAACACACAATTTGGAGGGAACAAATATCCAGACTATGCTACTTGCTATTCTTATCGACACTATTAGTAGCGAATAACTGATACACGGCAGTGCAGGCACACCTGGTATCCCTGAGGTCTTGAATAGCGCCAGCAAGTGCTCATGTCCCGAGAAGGTCAAAGCATTGTGGACAAAGCACGATTCTAGACCATGGGACATTGGGCCACTGAGCGAACAATCCAGGCTGGTGGCACCCAGTCTATAAGGAAGGCATGACTGTGGTTGGAAATTGAGAGTTGCCATCACATGGTTGATATTCAGAGCCATGGAACTAAATGCCGTCATCCAGGGAGGGAGAAGGAGGCTTAAGCTGAGACCTGAAAGGTATATCACGGAAGCCAACAGAAGAGACGGGGTTTCTAGTAGACTGGTGGTTTCCATCATGTGCTAGGAAAACAAGGACTTCATGGTGCTCAGAGACTAAATCAATAGAGAAGTCACTGGTGAGCTTGGAGCAGGGGCTGGTCCCTCCAGGATTGAGGAGTACATGAAATGGGTGGTAAGAGAAAGGAGAATGTGACAGAGATGGCTTGATTGAGAAGTAGCTGGAAAGTAGAGAGAGCTGTCACTGTCTCCCACACCAAATATGGGGAGAGAGACATATCGCAGGGGCCATGTATGATTCTTCTCTGGGCTCCAGGGCCTTGGAGAGGAAAAGAGATTTATGAAGAAAGCTAAGAATGCTGACAAATGCTGCTGGTCAGCAGCGGAGAATGGTCTGGAAAGTGTCTGCCATGAGGGGGTGAATGTGTGAGGAGGAAGTGAAGTCAGCAAGTATAAACAACTCCTCGGGAAATGTAACACAAAAGAGGATAGAGTGAAACAGCTAGAAGGAAGCAAGTCTTTGCAGCACTTTGATTTTTGTGTTTTGCAGATGAATGAGACAGAAGCATACTTATAAGCTGAGAGGAAGAAACTAATCGAGGGGAAAAGGGTGAAACTGTAGAAGAGGAAGGAGGGGGAGAGACTGCATGAAGTAGTTGGGTGTGATCACAGCCCAATGTGGAGAAGTGGCCTACAAGTGGAGGATAAACATCTCTTCCTCAAAGGAAGGAGAGAGGGAGAGAGGGAGGGAGGGAGGGAGAGAGAGAGGGAAGGAGAGGAAACAGACAGGCTCATGCATTCATTGAACTAACATTTATTACTGTGTGTCAGGTACTAAAGAAACAATGAGAAAAGCAAATCAAACTTCTTGCTCTTGTGAAGAATATATTCCAGACTATTGAAAAAATGAACAGGCAAATCATATAGCACATTCGAAGGTAAAAAATGGTTTGGGGAAAAACAATACGCAAAATATGGTAAAATAGGATTGGGGTGCTGGGGATTACAATTTTGAATAGGATGGTCAGGGAGAGCATTCCTGAAAAAGTGATGTCTGGAGGAAGAGAGTTCCAGTAAGGAGGAACAAAAAATGAAAATGACCTAAAGCTCAAGCATGCCTGGTACATTCCAGACACAACAGGAAAGCCAGTGTGGCTGTAGTAGGGTGACAGAGGAAGATGAGGAGATGAGGGCGGAGGGAGAATGGTGGAACCCACGAGTCATGGAGAGGGAAGATTCACCTTTACTCTGATTAAAAATAGGAGCCAGTGGAAGGTTTTGAGCAGAGGAGTGCGCAATTTGAATTCCTTTTGTAAAAGGACCACTGCTTTCAGAATAAACTGATTGTGGCAAAGATAAAAACAGAGAGGCTAGTTAGGAGGCAGAAAAGAGGTGATGGTAGCCGTAGAGGTAGTGAGAAGTGTTCAGACTCTGACTGTATCTTGAAAGTAGATCCAACGGCGTTTCCTGACAGACTTATATGATGTGTTAGAGAAAATGAGAAGTCATGGATGACTCCAGAAAGGTATATTGGCCAATGGCTGAAATGGGGAAGGTTATGAATAGAACGGGGCTTGTTTGCTGCTGCTGTTTGGAGTTTTGTTTCGTTGGAGTTTTGTTTAGTTTTGTTGGTAGTTCGGTCAGAAGTTCAGTTCTGGACATGTTGAGTTGGGGTGTCTGTTAGACTTCCAAGTTCAGGTGTGTCTATGAGCCTGAAGTTTGGGTGGGAGAAAAGTGTGGGCTGGAGACATAAATTTGGGCGTCATCAGTACAGGGATGACATTTAAAGCCTCAGGACTGGGTGAGATGAACACGGGAGTGAATTTATCTAAGGAGAGAAGTGAAACAAGGCCTGAGCCCCGTGGTGTTCGGACGTTAAGAGACTGAGGAGAAGGACACAGGGGGAAAGGACTGCGAAGTGTGACCATTGAGGTAGGAGGACATTCAAGAGAGTGAAGCATCTTGCAAGTCAAGAGGAAAAGAGAAATCAGTTGTGAAATGCTGCTGGCAGGTCAAAAAGGATAAGACTAACACTTGACCCTTGGAGTTAGCAACATATACATCAATGTACTTGACGAGAAGACTTTCTATGGTGGGTTTGTGTCTCTGTGTTAAAGAGGGTGGAGAGGACAGGCAAGAGACTGCTGAAATGGGCTCACAAAAGACTGAGCATGGGAGCTAAAAAGCGTAGATAGCTTCTTGGAGGAGTTTTGTTGTAAAAGACAGCAGCAGAACAAGGCGGTTGTTGAAGAGGGAAAGAGACTCAAGAGAAGGGTGAGGGGAAAATAACAGGATGTGCGTATGCTGAAGGGGGTACCTGAGTGCACAACGAAACCTTTGTGCTACAGGCGAGAGAAGAGGAGTGCTGTGATGTCACTGAGTGAGCAAGAAGGCAGGAGAGGCAACGGCTTGGAAGAAGCATTAGCGAAGGTGATAACACTAACACCAGACGCTGAGGAATATGGAGTGTAGGAATAAACCCCTTCAATTGGTCCCCGGAGCTGGTGCCTAATTGCATTGCATTGACTGGGTGAAGGACTGAGGACCTGATGGCGAGAACTGCAGGGGAAGCCATGTCCCCCAGGCAAAGAGGAGCTAGAGCTGGGTTTGGACAAAGAGGTGGAGAAAGTATTTAGAGACTCAGAGACCAGGTGAGAGGGCAGAGGTATTTGTCTCCTAGAGCAAGGTGCTAGCTAGCAGGCCGGTGGAAGGTTTTCAAGGTGTGTGTGAGCAGTCTGGAGCAGGGGGTGGGTTACATGGAAGTTGAAGAAGCACAGAACAGTGCTAGACAGCACAGTGGAGGGCTGGGCTGGTGGTGGTGGGGTCTTGTTGCAGTTTTAGGGGGATGACTTACCACACACTGTCCACTCCCCTACAAATTCAGAGTATTTTAGAAAGAAGATACTGGTCCAAGACATACAGAAGTGTACATACTTCCTCACATCCTACATCAAGCCCTTCCCCCAATACCCATCCCCACCCCCTTTGTGTATTCTCATTCTTTATAAAAAATGTGACACTTCCAGCCTTCCCTCCTCCCCCACGGGTGCTGTTCTGCCAGACTAAGTCCCTGCTTCACGAAGTTTACATTTTTATGCGGGGAAACAGGCAATCCTCAGACAAAGAAATAAATCTGTTACTTTCCAGCACGAAATGCCACGAAGAAGGTAAAGTTGGTAATGAAGTGAAGAAGGGCTGTCAGAGCATGACTTGGGCGACTGTCAATTCGGCCAGGGTGCATAGGATGTCTTAGCCTCCTCTTAAGCTCTCTGGGCAACTAGGAGCCTCGTGATCATCAGCTCTGAAGCCCCTTTTACCATCTCTAATTCCGATGTGGAATGAAGGGAGCGAGCGGAAGGTAAAATGACAAGGCTATTAATATACGAGAGGCTGCCAAGCCATTATCGTTTATTTCAAGTGGTGGTAAAAGCAGATGACTCATCCTTCCGAGCTGCAGGACTTTGCACCAAACAGCCCGGATGGTTTACTGGCTTGTCTGTTTCCCTGAGCCTGATGTGCAGAGGACAGGGTTTCTGAGCTTGAATAAAGCTGAGGAGAAACATTTGTTTACCCCAACCCTAAGAAGAACTTTCCCGAAGGATCTCAAGGGAACAAATAGCTGCTTACTGGTTTTCCAGTAAAGATGGAGCCAGGCAGCTCCATTAAAGATTCTGTTTGTCTTGTTCTCCCCCACTAACCACACTTTCTTGCCTTGTTGTAGGTTAAGGAGGAACGGAGGGGGTCTCTTGCTGGTATTCCCAGAAGGAGCACTTTTTCCCTGGGGCCCCGACCAAGTGTATTTAATAATGAAAGACATTTCCCCTCCCAAAGCTGTGGAAAACCAACTGCCAAGTTTGTAGTGCCTGCTGACCAGTCATAACAATTGGGCATGTTGAGTTTGGTCAAGTGCTCTGGGGGGCTCCTTAGATAGTTCTACCTTCGAATCTATGGTGTGTAGCAACCTGTTCTACAGAAGGGATTTGTTCCAACACATTGGGAGGTGAACTCACCAAGGAAGTATGTTGTTTTAGCGTGGAAAGATCTTTGTCAAGAGCAGATGTTCTCTCTTTTCTGACGCATCATCAATAATATCACCGGTTGGGCCTCGGTTCCAAAATTATTAGGGCTACTGCTCTTGTATGAAGTTGAAAGGGCTGAGTGGTAGCTAGCTCAGTTTGAGACCTCCTGTTTCTACGAGCAACTTTGGTAGGAACAACAACAGAGAATATCTTTCCCCCTCCAAGAGGAATCAGGATTTGGAAGAGACTATGAAGGAGTTGATGAAGCTATCCCTAATTTTTCCTGAAATAGGAATCCCTTTTATAATGTTTCTCACAACTCAGTTGGAACCACAGACATGGAGTCCACTACCTCCACAGGGCAACCTGTGCCACTTTCAGACAAGCTCCACCCCAAAGAAGTCCTTTGACGTGGTAAGGGAAGAATTTTTTGAAGAGGCAGAGGAGCCAAACAGACTGTCTTTCACTTTTCAAGTCCAAGCTGGCCAGAATAAAACATTTAAACTTGAAATTAGAGGACCTGTCTCCACCACTCTTGTGCTCTGTGTACTTAGGCAGTCATGGTTTGAGCTCCCCCTGTATAAGTATCCACTCTGTGACATTCAGTATTTATTTTTACAAGAAAGATAAGCAGGAGACACATTATCCTAAAACTTCTGATATTATATGGTCCAAAAATTAGCCAGGTATATAGAAACATACTTACCTGGATGTCCCAAAGTAAATTCTTAGGTTTCTGTCATTTCTTCATAGGCAAGCTCTTAGAACTTCACTCAGAGCCTGTTAACAGTCTACAGACAATCCTAACTATCCTGTGAAAATCTGGTTTCCCAGGGTACAGCAGCTTAACAGCAAAATTAGAAGAGACTAGGATTTATTCATCTGATAATTCAGACTAAAATAGTAATATTGTTATAATTGATGCAATTAGCCAGAGAATTTTCAGCAAAAGTCACTTGCCTTTTCTGAACCTCAGTTTCTACCTGTTTTTGATGGGAGAAAGATGAGAGCTTCGTAGCACACTTACGCTGGGTTGCTACTTAAGTCGGGTATTGTGTGGAATCATCTATGGTGCTTTTAGCTGCAAATAATGAAAACCCTTACTCAGATTGACTCAGACAACAAAAACATCTGTAACAGGAAGTCCAGGAGTATGTGGGCTGCTGGGTTGCTTAATTCAGCAGCTCGACATGTCATCGTGAACCACCTTTAAGACATCACAGTTTAGCTGGCTCTTTCGTTAATGGCAGAACTTGAACTAGAACAGGAACTAAATCTAACGTCATCTGACGACTAACACAGTTCTTTTCACTGCCTGTGCTTCCTCATGACTGTGGCTATTCTGAAGGCAGCAAATGTTTTCTGTGAGAGGCTGTGTCAGGGGAAAGAATCACTGGAAGCAAAAGAAAGCTATCTTAGGGTGCGTTTGATTTCAAATAGGCTGTGAAGTCCTATAACTTCACGAAGGATCTGATTCCATGATAATGTTCACAGTATATCCGAATGGAGAAAAATTGAGGAAGTAGGAGAGGATTTTGTTCAGGATGCTTTTTGTCAGGAGTGACGAAACCTTGGATACTTAGATTAATCTGGTTGTGATGACAAGTCTGGATTTGAGGAGATGGGTGTGCGATTAGAGATAGCTGGGTCTCTTAGGACTCTGTTGAAATATTTCAGGACAGAGATATTGAGAATCTTACCTAGGTCAGGGAAGAGGGGGAGGAAAGAAAGGGCTGAAAGTCTGTCAGGTATCCATCTCCACCAGGTAGTTGTTGACAGATTAGCTGTAAACTGGTGAGGGAGGGTTCAGGCTACCCCCACCAAGTGCCTCTGGCGACCTTCACTGAGATGAGCTCTACAGGAGAGATAAGAAGCCATGTGATGAAAGATAGGGGTTTTGACTGTTGGGTAAATTAGGTAGGAGGTAGGACAGAAGTCTAGGTGAGAAATTGACTTATTCATATTAGGAACGGTATTGTATAACACTACATGTTTTATAAATCATCTCCATCTTCGTTATTTTATTTTACCCCAATTCTATGAGATACACATTACTTTTATCACCTCTCAGCTGAGGTAACCCAGTCTCAGAAATCAGATGACTTGCCTGAGATTACACAGGCAGGTAGTAACAGAGCTGGGACTAGAATGCAGGTTCCCCGAGGCTGAATGCCACACATTTCCCACTGTTCTCCAGACAGCAAAGTCAGCTACATCAAGATGGTGGCGGAAGCTGTGGGAATTGCTGAGGTTCCTCAAAAAGCTTACAGAGAAAAAGAAGAGAATTGGGCAGAGGATGGGATCCCGGAGCTCTCATGAAAGCAGATGTGAGCTACCTGCAGCTGGACCTGCAGAATTCTCATTGGGGGGACGGAATGACCCTTCTACTTGCCTTTGGACCTTACCTAGGATCTTGACCCTGCAGATGCTACAACTTTGCCTTTCTTAGCTCTCCTCCCATACCTACTCCAGGCCTCCCCTGTGCTCCTCCTGGAGTCTCTTGGTTCTGGCTTACAGTTTGGATCATGGCTTTGTAGGTTCTGCCTTGTGGTTCTGAACTCTGACTGTATCCCTGGATTGTTGACTCACTGGTCCCGCCCTGGGCCTCCCTGTTTGGGTCTTGGACTCTGCCCAGGATCTAGGCTGGCTAAGTTTCAGGCTCTGGGCACCAATGGTCAGTGAGTGTTACAGGGGAGAAGTGAATTCAGCCATATTTCTTTATCCTTTCTCAGGCCTGCTTTCTTGCCTAGTAGGTCACAGAGGAATGGCTGTGATTTGCCCGATTGGCAAACAAAACCCAGTGAAAGTTCCCAGGACGTGTTCGATAGAAGTGCAGGCTCTGTAAACTAGAAGGTAATTTTCTAGAAGGTCCTTGTAGAGAGGCAGTGAGAAAAATCTAAGAGTCAGGAGTCAGCCAACTCGGGGAGAAAGGAGGGCAGCAAGAAAGACAGTAGGGGCTCTGGATCCCACCCTCAGGGAAAGGGGAGGCCACTTCTTTGGACCCTTAGGGCAGGAAGACTGCACTGAGGACAGCCATACTTCTCGTATGACATTTTCCATCATGAGGAGTACAGGATCTGCATGAAGGTGTTGAAAGGAAGTTCACCACTTTTGGCATCAAGGCTCTTGAAAAGTGTTATCTAAACCACATTAGGAGGGAAACATCTCCCAGATAAGGCACATTTTTCTGCCTTAGTGACACAAAGCACACCAGACATATGTAATCTCTTGCTAAAATGACACCTGGTTCATACTGCGAACTTAACTTCTTGTCCTTGGCCATGACGGCAGTTGTGTCTGTTACTACCTAGATGTAATCACTTTACGCCTACAGAAAATGGCCTCAGATGGATGTGCTTTTTGAGTCATGTCTCTCTTTTTACAGGGTTGATTCTCTTTCTTTGCTGTCAGTCTGTCAACTGCCACTTCTCGTGAGCTTGCTTCTTGCATGAATCCACTTTTATTTGCTATTTCTCATTGCTTTGAGATCGGAATTTAGACACATGTTTCATATAGTTTTATACAAACTAAAGTTGTGGGCTCTGAGCAGAATCCTGAGGTAGCCAGCTCTGAAAAAAAGTGTCCATGTTGTGAACTTGAACTTCATGGTCATGATTTCAGTTGCTCGGAAAGCTTTCCCTTTCTTCCCTTCTCTCTCACTTGTGTTCTCATTAAGCACGAATTATTTATTCTTTCAGCAGATATTTTCTCAGCACTTCCCATGTGTCAGGGATTCTTCTGCAGCCTGGAGATACAGAAATAAGCAAAGCAGAAATGATCCTTGACCTCATGAAGTTTTCGTTTCATGGGAGAAGACACTGAAGATAAGTACACAACACGATTGAAGATGGAAAATGCTTGGAAGAGAAATAAGAAGAGGAAGGGGGTAATATAGTGTTGAGGTTACAGGCCCTTATTTTGATTAGGATGCTGTGATTGAGAATGGATTGAATGGAGGGGATGAGCCACGTGGATACCGGAGGGGAAGATGTTCCAGAGAGAGGGAAGAGAAAGACAAAGGCTCTGAGATGGGCGAATGGATACCTGTTGTGTCAAAGAAATGGTGATGGGGCCAGTGTGACCCAGCAGAGGAGATAAAGGGGAGAGTAGTAGGAGATGAGGTCAGAGAGGTCACAGGAGCTATTGGAAAGACCTTAGTTTTCACTGTGAAAATGAGATAGGGGACTATTTAAGTGATTTTGTTTTTTTCTCTTTAAAAAAATTATAAACAGCAGACATTTATTTCTCTTAGTTCCAAAGACTGGAAAGTCCAAGATCAAGGAGTTAGTAGATTCAGTGGCTGGTGGGGACCCGTTTTTTGATCCATAGACAACGCCTTCTTTCTGTGTCTTCATGTGGCAGAAGGGGGAAAACAAACTCCCTCAGGCCTCTTTTGCAAGAGCATTAACCTCTTTTTTTCTGGTTTTATTTATTTATTTAGGTTTTCTTTTTTTATTATAGAGATGTGGGGTACAATTCAGGGTTAGGTATACACATTGATTATGCAGGTGCCCTTGTTGATGAGGCCCATTGAAGCTGGGCTGAAGAAAAAAAAATATGGTACATATACACAATGGAATATTATGCAGCCATAAAGGACAAACATATGGACTTCGCAGCAACTTGGATGGATTTGGAGTTGATCATACTCAGGGATCTATCACAGAAACAAAGAACAGAGTACCGTATATTCTCATTCATAAGTGGACCTTGAACAATTATAATACTATAAGAAAGCATTTGGCAATAATGGGAAACTGTCAGGGGAGGGAGGTGGGATTGGCAATTGAGGGAAACTGCCAGGGGAGGGAGGAGCATACGTCATCAACAAGGGTACCTGCATGATCAATGTTTGTATACCTAACCCTGAATTGTACCCCACATCTTTATAATAATAACAAAACAAAAGAAATGCAAGTGAAAGGTTCAACCTAGCTTCTGGGTGTGGAGGAAGTAAGGGGAAATTGGTATAGCCACAATTGCTATTTGTGTACCTGAAAATAGTTTTCTTTTCTGTCATAAAATAAAATTATATCTGGGCACATGTCTATCCAGCTAGACCACATTTTTAAGAATCTTCTGCTGTTAGATGTTGTCTTATGACTACCTTATCAGTAAAGGAATGTAAGCAGAAGTAATGTTTGTCACTCCCTGGCCTGAAGTTTAAGACCACACTATCTCTTCCTCGTATTCTTCTCCCTTCCCACCAATTGTAATAATTTTATGGTAGTCACCCACACTTAATTAGGCAGAAGACATCAGTGTCCTAGAGTTCCTAGATGACTCAGAGGGGTAGAACCACTTGCCAGCCAAGTTCCTGCACATCAGAACTGTTACATGAGAGAGAAATAAATTGCTTTGTTAGTCCTATCTTCAAAGTCCTAAAAGATAAACAATTTCAACCAAGAATAACCTACCCAGCCAAGCTAAGCTTCATCAGCAGGGGAGAATTAAAATCTTGCCCAGATATCCAATCCCTAAGAACTTATGCTGCCACCAAACACTTCTACATGAAACACTTAAGAAAGTACTAAACACAGAAGAAAAGAAAAAAAGAACAACGTTCTTCACAAGAGTACAGGAAAAAGATTAAAAACACACATGAACCAACCACAAAAGCAAAAGAAAGACAACAAACCAAGAGGAACAACAACAACAACAACTCTATAAGAACTCTATGATAGGGACCGACTCTCACATTTCAATAATTAGCGTGAATGTGAATGGACTAAATACACCACTGAAAAGACATAGAATGGCAAAAATGGATAAAAATATCACCAGGCAACAATATACTGCCTTCAAGAGACTCACCTCACTAGAAAGGACATGCACAGACTCAAAGTAAGAGGATGGAAAACAAATTCTCAGGCGAATGGAACACAAAAGAAAGGAGGAGTCATGATCTTAATTTCAGACAAAATACCATTTAAGCTATCAAAAATTAAAAAAGATACAGAAGGCCACTACATAATGATAAAAGGTTCACTCCATCAACAAGAAATATCTATCCTAAACATATATGCACCCAACATAGGAGCGCCAACTTTCATAAAGCAGTTTCTAGGAAAACTAAAGAAAGATATTGACTCTAACACCATCATAACTGGGGACTTTAATACCCCACTCACAACCCTAGACAGATCATCAGGACAAAATATCAGCAATGAGATCCGGAACCTCAATGTGACTCTTGACCAAATGGACTTAATTGATACCTACAGAACACTCCACCCAACAACCACAGAATATACATTCTACTCAGCACCACATGGAATGTACTCTAAGATTGACCACATACTTGGCCATAAATCAAGCATAAACAAATTTCAAAAGATAGAAATTTTGTCATGCACCTTCTCAGACCACAGTGGAATAAAAATAAACATCAACACCAACAAACTTCCCCCCAAACCCACAAAGACATGGACACTAAACAACATGATACTGAACAACTCCTGGGTCAACAATGTAATCAAAACAGAGATGAAAAGATACCTGGAAACAAATGAAAATGAAGAGACATCTTACCAAAATCTCTGGGATGCCATGAAAGCTGTAGTAAGAGGGGAATTCATATCCCTACAAATGCACATGAAGAAAATGGAAGGATCACAAGTCAGCATCCTAACAAGTCACCTTAGGAAGCTGGAAAAGTGAGACCACCAAAACCCTAACTGCAGCAGAAGAATCCAGATCACCAAAATAAAAGCCCAAATCCAGGACATAGAAGACAAAAAGATAATACAAAAAAATCAATGAAACAAAAAGCTGGTTCTTCAAAAGGATGAACAAGATCGATGGTCCCTTAGCTAGACTGACATAGAAAGAAAGAGAAAACACCCAAATAAATACAATCAGAAACACAAAAGATGAAGTCACATCTGACCCTGAAGAAATACAGAAGATCATTAGAGACTACTATGTACACTTGTATGGAAAGAAACTGGAAAACCTTAAGGAAATAGAAGACTTTCTGCTATCACAACAACCTGCCGAGGTTGAAACAAGAAGAAATCGGGACCCTAAATAGACCAATAACAATCAAGGAAATCGACTACATAATAAGAAAACCACCTACAAAAAAAAGCCCTGGACCAGATGGCTTTCCAGCAGAATTCTATAAGACATTTAAGGAGGAGCTGATACCAATCCTACTGAAGGTATTCCAGGTGATTGAAAAAGATGGAACTCTCCCCAAATTATTCTACAAAGCCAACATCACATTGATACCCAAGCCAGGTAAAGATCCAACAAAGAAAGAGAACTATAGGCCAATATCTTTGATGAACATAGATGCTAAAATTCTCAACAAGATCCTAGCAAAACCGAATTCAACAACACATCTCAAAAGTCATCCATCATGACCAAGTAGGCTTCATCCCTGGGACGCAAGGCTGGTTCAACATACATAAAACCATAAATGTAATTAAATACATCAACAAATGTCAGAACAAAAACCACATGATTATATCATTAGATGCAGAAAAAGCTATTGATGAAATCCAGCACCCCATCTTGATAAAAATCCTCGAATATCTAGGCATACGGGGAATATACCTCAAAATAGTAAAAGTCATCTACAAGAAACCCACAGCCAGCATACTCCTAAACAGACAATAATTAGAACCATTTCCCCTGAAAACTGGAACAAGACAAGGATGCCCACTCTCACCCCTCCTGTTCAACATAGTATTGGAAGTCCTGGCTCGAGCAATCAGAGAAGAGAAGGCAATCAGGGGTATCCAAATAGGAAAAGAGGAAGTCAAACTATCTGTCTTTGCAGATGATATGATTGTATACCTTGAAAACCCAAGAGAATCTGTCAACAACCTCCTTACACTTATAAAGGACTTTGGCAAAGTCTCAGGATACAAAATAAATGTGCAAAAGACAATGGCATTTGTTTACACCAATAATAAACAAACAGAAACCCCAATAAAAAACACAAATCCATTCACAATAACCACAAAAAAAATGAAATACCTTGGCATCTTCCTAACCAGAGATGTGAAAGACCTTTACAATGAAAACTATAAACACTGCTCAAAGAAATCAAGGATGACACAAACAAGTGGAAAAATATCCCATGCTCAAGAATTGAAAGAATCAACATTATAAAGATGTCCATTCTACCTGAGGCAATCTACAGATTTAATGCAATACCCATCAAATTACCAGCAATGTTCTTCTCAGAGCTAGAAAAAACAGTACAGAAATTCATATGGAAACATAAACGGCCAAGAATAGCCAGAACAATCCTCAGCAAAAAAAAACAAAAAACAAAGAACAAAAAACAAAGCAGGAGGTATCACACTACCAGACTTAAAACTTCACTATAAAGCTACAATAATCAGAACAGCTTGGTATTGGTACAGGAACAGGCATATAGACCAATGGAACAGAATTGAGATTCCAGAAGCAAAACCTCAATTTCTCAACCAACTCATCTGCGACAAAGCTTCCACCACCCACCACTGGGGAGAGGAGAACCTATTCAGTGAATGGTGCTGGGAAAACTGGCTGACCACATGCAGAAGACTCGAACAAGACCCCTATCTATCCTCATACACAAAAACTAACTCTAAATGGATCAGAGACCTAAATGTAAAACCTCAAACCATAAGAACCTTAGAAAATGCAGGACACACCCTTATGGAAATTGGAAC
Source organism: Carlito syrichta (assembly GCF_000164805.1). Lineage (NCBI taxonomy): Eukaryota > Metazoa > Chordata > Mammalia > Primates > Tarsiidae > Carlito > Carlito syrichta. The sequence goes on from NW_007253277.1 coordinate 123,757, forward strand.
TGGCATCCAATTCCTGAACAAAACCCAAAACCCACAGGCCATAAGAGATAAGATACACAAGTGGGACCTCATTAAACTGACAAGCTTCTGCAAAGCCAAAGAAACCATCAAGAGAGCAGGGAGACAGCCCACAGACTAGGAAAAAGTATTTGCCAACTCCATGTCTGACAAAGGCTTAACATCTTGGATCCTCAAGGAACTCAAACGTGCTGAAAAGAAAAAATCAAACAACCGCATTATAAAGTGGGCAAAAGATATGAATAGACATTTCTCAAAGGAAGACATCCGAGCAGCCAACAGACACATGAAGAAATGTTCAACTTCACTAATCATCAGTGAGATGCAAATCAAAACCACACTGAGATACCACCTAACTCCAGTCAGAATGGCAATTATCAACAACTCAAAAAATAACTGCTGCTGGAGAGGGTGTGGAGAAAAGGGAACACTTCTACACTGTTGGTGGAAGTGTAAACTAGTGCAACCTCTGTGGAAAGCAGTGTGGCAATTCCTAAAAGCTCTAAATATCTACCTCCTATACAACCCCACAATCCCCCAATGGGAATATGTCTGGAAGAACACAAATCACTCTACAAAAAAGACACCTGCACACGTATGTTTATCGCAGCATTGTTCACAATAGCAAGAATCTGGAAGCAACCATGCTGCCCATCAAAAGAGAATTGGATTTAAAAAATGTGGTACATATACACGATGGAATACTATGCAGCCATAAAAAAGAACAAAATCATGAATTTTGCAGCAACCTGGATGAAACTAGAGTCTATAATACTTAGTGACCTCTCACAAAAACAAAGGTCCGAGTATCACATGTTTTCACTCATATAATGGACCTCGAACATCCAATCTAATACTATAAGAAAATGACTGACAGTAGTGGGAAACTATGGGGGGGGAGATGGGATTAACGGGCAAATATCTGTCTGGGGATGGGGAAGCACCTCTAATCAATAGGGTGCCTGAATGAAACGTATTTGTATACCTAACCTTTAACTGTACCCCACAACATCATAATAAAAAAATATTGATTATTGAAAGAAAAAAAAAAAGAATGTGACTATCTTTTGCACATTGATTTTGTACCCTGAGTTTTGCCAAAGTCCTTTATCAGTGCAAGGAAATTTTTGATGTTTCTTTTGAATTTTCAAGGTATAGAGTCATGTCATCAACAAAGAGGGTTAACTTGACTTCTTTTCCCATTTCAATGATTCTGGTTTTCTTCTTTTGTCTTGTTGCTCTAACTAGGACTTCCAACACTATGTTGAACAGGAGGGGTGAAAGTGGATGGCTTTGTCTTGTTCTGATTGTCAGGAGAAATGCTCCCAGTTTTTGTCCGTTTAGCAATATTTTGGCTGTAGGTTTATCTTAGATGGCTCTTACTATTTTGAGATATGTTCCCTCTATAACTAGGTGTTCAAGGGTTTTTATCAAGAAGAGAAGTTGGATTTTAGCAAATGCATTTTAGCATATAATGATATAATCATGTGATTCCTATTTTTACATCTTTTGATGTATTTAATTACATTTATGGACTGGTGGATGTTGAACTAGCCCTGCATTCTGGGTATGAAGCTTACTTGGTTATGATGGATGATTTTTGAGATGTATTATTGGATTCAATTTGCTAGAATCTTGCTAAGTATTTTTGCATCTTTGTTCATCAGGGATATTAGTCTGTAGCCCTATTTCCTTGTCAGATGTTTACCCTGTCTGTTTATCAGTGTGATGTTAGCTTCATATAATGATTTGGGAAGAGTTCTGTCTTTCTTGCCTACTTGGAATACTTTAAATAGGATTGGTATCACCTCCTCCTTGTATGTTTCGTAGACCTCTGCTAAACAACCATTTGGTCCAGAAGTTTTTTGTGGGTAGTTTTCTTATGATGGAGTTGATTTCCTAGGTTGATATTGGTCTATTTCATGTCTCAATTTCTTCTTGTTTAAGCCTTGGGGAGTTATGTGATGTCAGAAAGTACTCCATTTCATTTAGGTTTTCAGGTTTGTTTCCATACAGGTGTGCATAGTAACTTCTGATAATTTTTTATATTCCTTTGTTGAGTTGTTATTTGACCTTTTGCATTTCTGATTGTATTTGTTTGGCTTTGTCTCTCTTTTTCTTGGTCAATCTGACTAGGGAGTCCATCAATTTTGTCTATCCTTTCAAAAAACCAGTTCTTTGTTTTGTTGATATTTTCTCTGATATTTTTGTCTTGTATATCCTGTATTTGGGTTTTTACTTTGGTGACCTGTATTCTTCTGCTGAAGTTAGGATTTGGGGATCTTGTCTCTTCAGCTTCCTTAGGAGATTTGTTAGACAGTTAACTTGTGATATTTCCATATTCTCAATGTGTATTCATAAAGAAATGAATTCCCCTCTCAATACTGCTTTCATGCCATCCCAGAGATTTTGGTAAGAGTTGTCTTTAGTTTAATTTCCTTCCAGAAATCTTTTAATTTCTGCTTTGATTTCTGTGTTATCCCAGGAGTTGTTCAGCATCATGGCATTTAATGTCCATGTCTTTGTGGATTTGGGGTTAGCTTCATTGGTGATAATGTTTATTTTTATTTCACTGTGCCCTGTGAAGGTGCATGACAGTATTTCAATCTTACAAAATTTGTTTATGCTTGATTTATGGCTGATAATGTGGTTAATCTCAGGGTACATTTCATGTGGTGATGAGTAGAATGTATATTCTGTAGTTTGGGGGTTGAGAGTTCTATAGGTATCCATTAAGTCCATTTGGTCAAGTGTCAAGTTGAGGTTCCAGATCACCTTGTTTATTTTTTACCTTGATGATCTATCTGGGGTTTTTACTGGAGTATTTAAGTCCCCAGCTGTGTTAGGGTTAGAGTCAATATCTTTGTTTTAACTTATCAATACGCTTTTTTATAAAAAGTTGGTGTTCCTATGTTGGGTGCATATATGTTTAGGATGGATATTTCTTGTTGATGGATTGAATTTTTATCGTTATGTAGTAACTTCCTTATCACTTTTTAATTTTTGATAGCTTAAAGGATATTTTGTCAGATATTAAGATCACAACTCCTGCTTTCTTTTGTGCTCTGTTTTCCATTCTCTTACTGTAAGTCTGTGAGTGTTCATTCTGATGAGATGAGTCTCCTGGAGACAGCATATTGTTGTGACATGTTTTTAATCCAGTTTGCCAATCTATCTTTTCAGTTGTGCATTTAGTCCATTCACATTCAGGCTAATTATTGAGATGTTAGAGTTTATCCCTGTCATAAGGTTCTTATATGGTCTGTTGTTGTTTATTTGTTTGTTGGTTTTCTTTTGATTTTTCAGCTCGATATATGTTTGTGTGTTCCATCTTTTTTCCTGCATCAACTCTTTTTTTTCTCTGTTTAATATTTTCTTATGCATTTCTTATAGAGCTGGTCTGAATGTTTAAACTCTTAGGAATTGAATATCTGGGAAGGATTTTTTTTTTTTTTTTGAATTGGAGAATTACTCTGTCACCCAGACTGGAGTGCAGTGGCCACTCCCGGCCACCACAGCCTCGACCTGCTGGGCTCCGGTGATCCTTTCGCCTCAGTCTTCAGAGTAGCTGGAATTACAGGCATGCGCTACCACACCCAGCTGATTTTTTGATTTATTGTAGAGATGAGGTCTCGCTGCCCAGGTGGGTCTCGAACCCGCGAGCTCAGGCAGTCCACTCACCTCAGCCTCCCAAAGGTGCGGGATTACAGGCTGAGCCACCGAGCCCGGCTTGGGAAGGATTTTAATTCTCCATCACTGATGAAGCTTAGCTTAGCTGGGTAGGAGATTCTCAGTGGAATTTCTTATCTTTGAGAACTTTGAAGATTAGACATCAATGTCTTCTAGTCCATAGTTTTCTGTAGATAAGTCAGCTGTTATTCTAATTGGTCTTCACTCCTCTGGGATCCCCCATTGCTGATTCAGAGTGGAAACTTCAAGAGTGGACATAGAGAGATGGATACTCCACCCCTGCACTGGTCCAGGCGCAGACATATCTGATCTAGATGGGGAACTGGGCAGCAGTTTGCATAAGAGAATTACCATTTGTCTAGGAGTTGGTCTTCTTATTTGATGTCTTGCAGAGGTTCTCTGACTCTCGTGTTTGCATGTTCATGTCTCTGATAAGGGAAGTTTTCTTGAATAGTTTCATGTATTTTTTGTTCCAGGGTTATCTCTGTCTTCCTAGCTGCCTCATAAATCCCAATTAATCATAGATTTAGTCTCTTGTTATAATTGCACATCTCTTGGAGCCTTTGTTCTGCCTTTTTAATCTTCTTTTCTATGTTTTTAACTGTTTGGGTTAGTTACGTATTTTGGTGCTCAATCTCTGAGATTCTTTCTTCTGCTTAGTTTATTATGCTTTCCATACTTGTCAGTTTGTTATTTATTTCATTTACTGCATTCTTTATTACATCATCTTAGTTATTAATTCCTTCATTCTTTCCTATTTCTTCTCATTTCTCTTTATACTTGCTATTAATATTTTGATATCTGGGTTTGTGTTTTGAAACCAGTAACTCTTAGAGATCTTTATTGTTTGAGTTCTGAATCTGTATTTTGGTGCTGTCTTCCTACGGGTCTGTATAGAACCTGTGTTCTTTCTTTGGTTTTTGTTCATTTGTGATGGTTTTTCTCCCCTTTTTTCCCCTTCTTTAATTCCATTGCTCAGTGATAAGAAGATAGCTTTCACTTCTGTTTGCTCAATCCCCTATTCTTCCTTATGTACATCTTCTGGATTTGTTCAATTTTGAAGCTGGACTTGGGATGGAGGGATGTGCCTTTTTCAGTTTTGAGATTTGATTAAGGTGTGATGGGGAAACTGTGGCTCAGAAACTATCTGCAGATCACAGTTTCTGCTGACAGGTGTGTTTGCCCCCTGAAACCCACTTTCCACCACCTTACAATCTATCCATGTGGTGGAGGTATATGTATGACCCCTGAAAAAAAAATGAGATAAGAAAAAGGGAAATAATGGAAAAAGGAAAAATAGAAATGAGAGGAAGATGAATTGAAGAGGGAGGAGAAGGAGAAGGGAAACAGACAAGCACACCAACTCACAAATAAACAGAGAAACAAAAATTAAACAACAACAACAAAAATACAAGCACACATACCAACAAACAAAAGCTGATGATGTGCTGGCCCTCAAAAATACCCATAGGCAAACAGAAAAACTAAAAACCACCAGAAAAACCACAGAACAAAACAGATACTAAAATATAAACAAATACAGAAAAAAGGGTGTTCCCCCTGCACCCCGTTCTGGAACTTCAGGCTTCTTTCCCAAGCACTGCCACATATGCTACCACTGAGGTAGGGAGCACGCTCTGGTCTCCAGGCCCTCTCCTCCACTCTCAGTGCAGGTTGATTGAGTTGCTCTTAGCATGGATCCATGGACTGCTGTGGGAAGAGGGTGAATCAGATCCGGACTCACCCAACTTATCCACTGCTGCTGCCCAGTTCCCCATCTAGATCAGATATGCCTGTGCCTGGACCAGTGTGGGTTGGAGTATCCATCTCTCTATGTCCACTCTTGAAGTTTCTACTCTGGATCAACAATGGTGGATCCCAGAGGAGTGCAGAGAACACCTCTGAGTCTCAGGTTGGAGACTGAACAGAGCTGGAGGGGGGTCAATGCAGGTCTCTGCCCTGTCATGGGACAGAGAAAATGGTAGCAGTTGGTGTCTACTCACTGGCAGCGGGACACAGCTCCAGATTTCCTTGCCATGCTCTCTCCATGGTTCTCTCTGCCAATACCTGGGCCACTGCCACAGGTGGTGACTTGGGCCAGATGCCATGTTCTGTGGAGCAACTCACATCCACTGCCTCCTTCCAAGAGACCACCAAGAATGGCTCATGATCCTGCATGCTGGGGACTCCAATCTCAGCGCAGAGGTGGGTTGCAGTTGCCTCCCACCACTAGAGAGGAGCCCTGGGTGCTTGATCCCAAGTCAGACAGACTTTCACTCACCTCCTTATGCAGACTGTATTTGTGGGCACTTACCCTTGCAGAGAATTTCACACTCCCACTGGTTCCATCACTATATTGCCATGACTATAAACTCTTTTTATGAATTCTGAGTTTTTAAAACTTGCTTCATAAACTGTCTTTTGTTTGGTACATTGAGGTTACTTACCTTTAAAGTGATTACTGGTATGGTGATGATTATATTTACCACTTTATTATATATTTTTAGGAAGGAAATTCCTTCTGTTGTTTCTGTTCCTCCATTTTTTTTTTGTTTTTCTTTATTCATTTACTTTTTGATAAACATTTATGTTGATTCTACATCTTGTGCCTTGTGAATTGTGCTTCAATAAATCTGAGAGTGCTAATATATCTTCAGAAACAGGGTCCTGATTTCCACTTTTTGGAGAAAATACCCAAAAGTGAAATTGCTGCATCATATGGTAATTCCTTTGTTAATATGTTGAGGACCCTCCACACTGTTTTTCATATTATTTGTATTAATGTATCCCCACCAACTGTGTGCAGCAATTCCAATTTCTCCACATACTAACCAACACTTGTCTTTTGTCTATTGACAACAGGTATTCTGACAGGTTTGAAGTGATATCTCATTGTACGTATCTGTGTGTGAATATACATGTCTTTTTTTTTTAATCACAATAGCTATAGGGGTACAAATAGCTAGTCTGTTACATGACTTCCTTGTATACTAGTGAAGAAATCTGTGTTAAGTATACCCATAACCCCATTAGTATATCTATTTTACCCAAAGGTGATCTTTCAATTTTTCTGCTTTTCTCACCCTCCCCCTTCAGAGTCTCCAATGTCTATGATACCCACTCTTTATATCTTTGCTGACTCTTAGCTAAGCTCCCATCTATAAGTGAGACTATGCAGTATTTGGTTTCCACTTTCATTTCAACATTACTTAACTTAGGATATGGTCTCCAATTTCAACTGAGATAGATGGAATTGTAAAAGAATTATTCCATCCTTTTATGTCTAGGCAGTATTCCAAGGTTACATATATATGGCACATTTACATTATCCTCTGTTCTGCTGGATGGGTATTTAGATATGTTTCACATCTTCGCAATTGTGAATTGTACTACTGTTAACATATGAGTAAATGTATAGTAAGTATAACATATGAGTCAACACCCCACCCACTACCCTGAAGTATGAAGTATGAAGTAGTGGGATTGCTGGATTGTTGGGAGCCAGCCTTGGAGGCCCACCTGATTGACAAGGTCCGGGTGGGCCGAAGACCCCAGGCTGCAGGGCGAGCCCAGGAAGCTGAGGCCCTTCTGTCTTTCACCTTTACTGTTTGATACTGCCAAAGAATTCTGCGCAGTCGTGGAAGAAGAAAGTGGCATGTTTATGTGAAGTACTCACAGCTAACCTGGAAATATCATGGTTTATTTTTCCATTTTTCCCACTATGCCACTTGGCCTTTTCTAACATATGCAAGGGTTAAACTCTGAAGCACATCAAGATATTGCTGAAGTAATAAATGATATAAGTATATCCACTCCTTATTTGATTTAGGATTATGCAGTTTAGTGTTTAGACATAAGGTGTTTTAGAAGCACAAGTTTATAGTAGTTCATTATGAATTCTTTATAAGTTCTAACACTTATCTAGGAGTTATGTAGGTGATTTATAACACTGTTTTCACTAACTTAGGACAAAGATTATGTTAAGGTTTTTACTTAATACTATAGTTAAAACTCTAAGTTAACATTTATAGAGTAGGTTTTCACTGAACTCATAATATAATAATCAGACACTTTTATGACAGATCAGCTAAAACAGAAAGTAACCTTGAGGGGCCTGGGAAACATTACTAAAAGCTTCTTTTGAGTTCTCTTTAGAAACAAGCACTGCAAGATAAGAGAAAAGTAACGAAAACATCTGGACAAAGGAGGCGATCACAGGACTCTGAATGACATGAGAACCTAAGATGAGAATATTCCTGATACATAAAGAAATATACACTTAAAGAAACTTTCTTGAAACATTTGTAATTTGGGACATTGGACTGAAAGTATCATTGTTAGCTTTATGAATAAGACTTGACTAAATGTCTATGGGAATTTTGGTTTGTTTGCTACTAAAGCCTATGGGAATCTTGGTTTGTTTGCTACTAAAGTCTATGGGAATCTTGGTTTGTTTGCTACTAAGACCACTAGCTGGTAACTGTTAAAAGATATGTATGTGAAAGAATTTTCCTTGTCTAGCCCCTTCAAAATGGTATAAAAGCTCTGTATTAACTAGCATTAAATTGTCATCTGTTCAAGAAGCAGGTGTCCGTGTATATGATAGTCGTTCGCCTATCCGTCTCTCCTTCAACACTTCCCACGACCCTTTTTGTTCTTTAAGACATAATATATGACTTTTCATAGAGTTTTTAGCAATTTCCACTCCTGCCAATGGTGTATAAGTATTCCCTTTTCACCACATCTACACTAGCATCTTTTATATCTTGATATTTTTTAATTTCCATTATGACTGGTGTAAGGTGCTATCTTATTACGTTTTTAATTTGCATTTCCCTGGTGATTAGAGATGAACAGTTTTTTTTTTTTCATATATTTGTTAGGCTGTCTGTATATATTCTTTTGAGAGATGTCTGTTCATGTCATTTGCCCAGTTTTAAATGGAGTAATGTGCTCTTTTCTTGCTGATTGTTTTTATTTTTAGTAGATAACCAATAATTATCACTTGTTTTTTATATATATATATGTCTGTGAATATATCTAATAATCTGTAAATTGTCTATTTACTCTGTTAAATATTTTTTTTGCTGTGCAGAAGATTTTTAGTTTAATTAAGTTCTATTTGTTTACTTTTGTTTTGGTGCATTTGCTTTTAGAAACTTAACCATAAATTATTAGCCAGGCCATTGTCCAGAAGATTTAGATCTTTAATCCATCTTCAGTTAATTTTCATAGATTGTGAGAAATAAGGATTAAGTTTCAGTTCTGCATGTATCTATCAAACTTTCTTAGCACCATTTGTTGAATAGGGTGTTCTTTCCCCAACATATGTTTTTGTCTGCTTTGTCAAAGATCAATTAGTTGTTCGTATTTGGGTTTATTTCTAGATTCTTTATTTTGTTCCATTGGTCCATGTGTGTGCTCTGACACTGGCACATACTGTTTTTGTTACTATAGCCTTCAGATATAATGGGCAATGTGATGCCTCCAGTTTTGTTCTTCCTGCTGTGTATATTTTAAGTATTATGGCCCTTATTTGTTTCCATATATATTTTAGGATTCTTGGGAAGATAGCAGTGAAGTCAGTTGGACTAAGTTAGTCCAAGTGTGAGTGAGTGAGAGTATGGAAAACTTTGTGTATGTGTCAGTGAGTAAGTAGCTGTGTGAGTGGTTTACTGAGTAGGGACTCAGGAACAAGTGACCAGGGCACTTCTGATTAAGTGGCAGGTTCTTCAACTGCTCAGCTTGGTCCTCAATTCTTCCCAGGGCTCAGAAACTGAGCACCATTTTAAAAAAATCAACAAAGCCTTTCCTCAAAAGAAGTATCCAGGAGTGATTGCCACCTCCAGGCTCTGCCTCACCACTGCAGCACCTCACCAGACACTGGCAGCAAGGGCTTCAGAGGGAGCACAGCAAGGCAGCCCAGAGTCAGAGTCTCACTGGAATAGAAGAAAGAGGCACCCTGCCACCATCTTGAAAATTGGGTGGAAAAGTGCTCTGGTTTGCTCACCACAGAGTGACAGACCCAACTTGTCCCTGTGATCAGCAGATTAACTACTCAGGGATTTATCTTGACCCAGAGGGAATATACTGAAAGCAAAAACTCTGGAGGGACAGGGCAAATGCTGAATCTCACGTGCCCCAACCTCTACCCTGATTCAGTCATGGGACAAATGTGTGACCAGAAAAGGATGAGAAACTCCTCCAAAGAGATCAATAGTGAATCCGGGAGTGACCCAACTCCCTCCTTCCCAACACTCCTCTGAACGTCAAACCCACAGGGCTGAGGCATGACAGAGAGGGACAAACCCAGGCAGAGACTGGGTGTCAACCACAATAGGACTCCACTCCAAGATAAGCCTGGATGAAGCACCCTCTGCCAGTACCTGGGAAGAGAAAACCCCACACCTCCCACCAGTGGGGAATCCCCCAACCATACTAAAGTGAGAGAGGATTGAATCACTACCTACACCACCACTTCGCCTTAATCCTTCCCTGGGACAGACATTGGGGAGATTGTGAATGAGGTTGAAGCTCTGCATGAGACAGAAGTGGAGCAGTTGAGAGGAACAATTCCAGAACCTGCCACAAGAGGGCAGGTTCTTGTTGTTGTTAATTTTTTAAACATATATTTTATTTTAAAATTGTGGGGTACAGTTAAGGGTTAGTTATACAAATATTCATTGTTCAGGCACCCTTGTTAATAAGGGGTGTCCCCATCCTCAGACAGATATTGACTACAATGAATTGCACCTCCCTTCCCTTACTTGTCCCCCTCATAGTTTCCTGCCACTGTGAATCCTTTTCTTATATTATTACAATAGATGTTCAAGGTCCACTTATGAGTGAGAACATGGGATGCTCAGATCCTTGTTTCTGTGAGAGATCACTCAGTTTTATAAACTCTAGTTCATTCCATGTTGCTGTAAAGTTCAGGACCTTGTTCTTTTCTATGGCTGTATAGTATTCCATTGTGTATGTGTGCGACATTTTTTAAATTCAGTCCTCTTTTTCCTTTGTACACGAATGTGTATGCGAGGTTTTGATCTGCATCGCTACCCTTTTTTTTCTTTGATCTTCTTTTTATGTGTGTAGGTGAAGGATTGAGTGTTCATATTTCAGTTTTTTGTTTGTTTTCTTTTGCTTTTTTTGTTCTTCACTTTTTTTATCTCAGTGTGTGTGTGAATACATGTGTGAGAGTTCAACTTGAATTCCTTTTTTCTTCACTTTTATTTAATTATTTTCTCTCTTTTTCTTCTCCATTCATTAAGAGATCAGCATGTGTGTGTGATTGGTTTTCTTGTTTGTTATTTTTTTGTTTTGCTTTGTTGTTATTCCAGTTTTTTGGGGTGTGTGTGTGTGTGTGTGTGTGTGTGTGTGTGTGTGTGCTTAATAGTTTTTGGCTTTGGTTTTTCTTCTTGTTGTTCTGTGTTTTTATATTTTTTTAAAATTTGTGTCCATTTCATTTTATTCTTTTCTATGTTCTCATCATTGCTATTACTGTATCTTGGACTCAGGGGGTACACACATGTATGCTTTGCATTGTTATATAGAGTGGAGGTATCTCAGGGAACCCTTACAATAATCAGTGACCATTGTGATTTGAAAGTAGTTTCTGAATCCTATCTCCACATCCTTCATGTTATTCAACTCTCAAAACTACAAGAGACAGCATAGTGTCCCATCCACATCCCTGTTTAAAAAATAAATAAAAAATAAATAAAAAAATAAAAACAAATTAAGAGCCCTAAGCAGGGAAAACTAGAGGGTTGAGCAAACATCAGAGGTGAAAACCTCTCCCACTGCCACTGAATAATGAAAATAAAGAGAAAAGAGATCTGTCACAAATAAAGAAAATTCAATGGAGGAATATAGGTAATTCCCAGTATTACACAGAGAATGCACCTGAAAAATCAGACCACAGAACCCAAATAATGGAAGTCACCAATAACTTGCCGCAAATACAACAAAGATTAGGAAATTGATGGAAAGAGTGAATAAGACCCAAGAAAGACAAGATGTAACACTGAAAGAACTTGTAACAGAGATTTTAGGCATAAAAAATTTCATCAGGGAAATAAATAACAAAATGATAAGCATGAAAAGCAGAATTAGTCAAGCAAAAGAAAGAGTCACAGAACTTGAAGACCACAACATGGAATTAAAAAACATGTAAAAAACATAGAAAGAAAACTCAGAAAAAAAAAAAGAACAAAGCCTCCAAGTGATGTGCAATTACACAAGAGGCCAAACCTGTACCTGATTTGTATCCCAGAAGAAGAAAGGAAAATGGAGAACACCTTGGAGCAAGTATTCTAGGAGGACAGCCAATAAAAATATTCCCCATCTCACAAGAGATGTGACATCCAAACACAAGAGATATAGAGCACTCCCATAAGACATCAAAAGTGAAGACCAACACCTAGACATATAGTATTTCATCTACACAAAGCAGGGACATAAAAAAAGAAAGAATCCTAAAGGCAGCAAGACAGAAAGGTCAGACTACCTAACAGGGAAAACCAATCAGAATAGCAGCAGACCTATCAGCAGAGACAATAAAAGCTAGAAGAGACTAGAGCCCAATATTCAAAGTCCTCAAAGACAAACAATTTCAACCAAGAATTTTCTACCCAGTCAAGGTCAGTTTCATCAGTAAAGTAGAATTAAAATCTTTCCAAGACATATAATCCCTAAGAGATTATGTAGCTCCAGATCAGCTCTGCAGGAGATGCTTAAAAAACTATTAAGCACGAAAGAAAGAAAGAAAGAAAGAAAGAAAGAAAGAAAGAAAGAAAGAAAGAAAGAAAAGAATGCCCACATACTTCCCAAGGGAACAACAGAACACAGAATTAGCATTGAATACATCACAACTGAAAACTTGAAAATGCATGCACATCAACCCAAAGCTAAAAGGAAACAAGCAAACAAAGAAAAAACTATAAGAACCTCATAATGGGGATAAACAATCACATTTCAATAATCAGCCTGAGCATGAATGGACTAAATGCACCAATAAAAAGACAAAGAATGGGAAACTCGATTAAAAAACCCTGACCCAATAATTTGCTGCATCCAGGAAATTTATCTCACCATAAGTGATGTACACAGACTCAAAGTTTGAGGATGGAAAATGAGTTACCAGACAAATGGATCACAAAAGAAGCCAGGAGTCACAATCTTAATATCAGACAAAGCAACTTTTAAGATATCCAAAATTTGAGGCTGAGGTGAGTGGATTGCCTGAGCCCACAGGTTTGAGACCCGCCTGGGCAACTTGGCGAGACTTCATCTCTACAATAAATCAAAAAATTTACCAGGGGTGGTAGCACACTCCTGTAGTTCCAGCTACTTGGAAGGCTGAGCAGAAGGATCACAGCAGCCCAGCAAGTTGAGGCTGCAGAGGCTGGGAGCAGCTACTGCACTCAAGTCTGGGCAACAGAGTGAGACTCTAACTCAAAAAATAAAAAATAATAAAAATAAATAAAAAGATACAAAAGGACCCTACATAATGACTAAAGGTTTAATTCATCACAAAGAAATATCCAGCCTAAACACATATGCACTCAACACAGGAGTGCCAGTATTTATAAAGCAACTGCTAAAAACTAATAAAAGATATCAATTGTAACAGTATTGTAGCTGGGGACTTAAATACCCCACTCATAACCCTAGATAGATCGCCAAGGCAAAATTCAACACAGTGATCTGGAGTCTAAACTTGACACTCAGCCAAATGGACTTAATGGATACCTACAGACTACTCCACCCAACAACCACAGTATATACATTCTACTCATTACCACATGGAACATACTCCAAGATTGATCACATCCCAAGTCATAAATCAAGCATGAACAAATTTCATATGCTCAAAATACTGCCATGCACCTTCTCAGACCACAGTGGAATAAAAATAAATATCAACATCAACAAAATTCCCCCCAAATGCACAAAGATATGAACACTAAACAGCATGATGATGAATGACTACTGGGTCAACACAGAAATCAAAACAGAAATTAAAAGGTTCCTGGAAACAAGTGAAAATGAAGAAATATCTTACCCAAACCCCTGGGATGCCATGAAAACAGTTCTAAGAGGGGAATTTATATCTTTATGAACACATATCAAGAAAGTGGAAAGATCACAAGTTAACAACCTAACAAAGTACCTAAGGGAGGTGGAAAGACAAGATCACCAAAAACCTAACTTTAGCAGAAGAATCCAGATCACCAAAGTAAAAGCCCAAACATGAAACATAGAAGATGAAAATATTATAGAAAAAAATAAACACAAAAAGCTGGTTCTTTGACAGAATAGACAAGGTTGATGAACTCCTAGGCATAATCACCAAGAAAAAGAAAAAAAAAAAACTAAATAAACACAATCTGAAGTGCAAAATATCAAATCATAACTGGCCTCAGAGAAATAAAAAGATTATCAGAAATTACTATGCACACCTGTATGGAAACAAACTTGATAACCTAAATGAAATGGAGGACTATCTGACATCACACAACTGCCCAACGTTGAAACAAGAAGATATCAAGACACTAAATAGGCCAACCACAACCCAGAAAATTGACTTTGTCATTAGAAAACTACCTATAAAAAAAAAAAAAAGTCCTGGAACAGATGGCTTTCCAGTGGAACTTTACAAAACCTACAAGGAGCTAATATCAATCCTACTGAAAGTATTCTAGGCAATTGAGAAAGATGGAATTCTCCCCAAATCATTTTGCAAAGCCACCATCACACTGATACCCAAACTGGGTAAAGATCCATCAAAAAGTCACAACTACAGGCTGATATCCCTAATGAACAAAGATGCAAAAATTCTCAAAAAGACTCTAGCAAATTGGATCCAACAACGTATCTCAAAAATCATCCACCATGATCATGTAGGCTTCTTACCCAGGATGCAGGGCTAGTTCAACATCCTCAAGACCACAAATGTAATTAAACACATCAACAAGTGTAAAAACAAGAACCACATGATTATATCATTAGATGCAGAAAAGGTTTTTGATAAGAGCCAGAATCCCTTCTTGCTGAAAACTCTCAATAACCTAGCAATACAAAGAACATACCTCAATATAGTAAGCACCATCTATAGTAAACCCACAGCCAGCATATTGTTAAATGGATAGAAACTGGAAAAATTTCCCTGGAAAATTGGAACAGGACAAGGCTGCCTACTCTCACCTCTTCTATTTAACATTGTGTTGGAAGCCCTAGCTAGAGCAATTAGACAAGAGAAGGAAATCAGGGGTATCCAAATATGAAAAGTTTAAGTCATCCCTCTTTGCTGATGATATGAAACTCAAGAGAACCTATCAAAAACATGCTTTCACTGATAAAGGACTTTGGCAAAGTCTTGGGGTACAAAATAAATGTGCAAAAGACTGTTGCATTCTTATACACCAGCATGCAGGCAAAGAAGCAAATAAAAAGCACAATCACATTCACAATAACCACACAAAAAAATGAAATACCTTGGCATCATCCTAACTAGAGAAGTAAAAGATTTTTACAATGAAAACTACAAAACACTGCTCAAAGAACTCCAAGGAAACACAAACAAATGGAAATATATTCCATGCTCATGTATAGGAAGAATCAACATTAATTAAATGTTGGGGTGTCAATGTGTGACCTTTCAGTATTTTCAAAGTAAGCATTACACTATACCTCTTTCTAAGATCATAGTTTATTGTGTGTTTTAGACATTTGGATAACTTCAGTTTTGTTGACATTCATTTAAAAATTTCTCTTAAATTTCCAGCTTCATATCATAGTTGACTCAAAGATCATTCATAAACAGCTTGTTTAATTTCCATGTATCTTTTTGAATTTGAGAGTTCATCTTGAATTTGATTTCTAGTTTTTTTCCACTTTAGTCTGAATAGGTGTTTGATTTAATTTTGTATTTTTTTATTATTGTAACTTAATTTATGGCCTATCATATGATCTAACTGGTAGAATGTTCCATGTGCTTAGGACAAAATGTATATTCTTTATTTTTGTAGTATAATATTGTGAAGATGTCTGTTAGGTTCATTTTCTTTAGTGTACAATTTAACTTCAGTGCTTCTTTATTGAGTTTTTATCTTGATTTTTCTATTGCTGTCAGTGCAGTGTTGAAATCTTGTTCTATTATTTTACTGCTGTCAACCTCTTTTCTTTTTTTTAACTTTTGATATTTTTTATTTTAAAATTGTGGAGTACATTTCAGGGATAGGTATACAAATAGTCACTCTGCAGGTACCCTTGTTGATGAGGTGTGCCCCCATTTCTCCAAGTGGGTTTCCACTACAGTCAATCCCACCTCCCCTACCCATTTCCCCTCTGCAGTTTCCTGTTACAGTCAATCCTTTTCTTATAGTATTGCAGTAGTTTTTCAAGGTCCACTTATGAGTGAGAACATGTGATACTCAGTTCTTTGTTTCTATGAAAGAACACTCAGTATTATAGACTCTAATTCCATACAGGATGCTGCAAACTTCATGATTTTGTTCTTCTTTATGGCTGCATAATATTGCATCACGTATATATGTACCACATTTTTTTATACAGTCCTCTTTTGATGGGCAGCATGGTTGGTTCCATGTCTTGCTATTGTGAACGATGCTGCAATAAACATGTGTGTGCAGGTATTCTTTTTATAGAGTGATTTGAGTTCTTCTGGGTATATTCCCAACAGGGGGATTGTGGGGTCATATGGAAGGTTGATTTTCAGAACATTTAGGAATCGCCACACTGTTTTTTCCACAGAGACTGTACTAGTTTGCACTCCCACCAACAGTATAGAAGTGTTCCTTTTTCGCCACATCCTCTCCAGCATCTGTTATTTTTTGAGTTATTTATGGTGGCCATTCTGACTAGAGTTAGGCGGTATCTCAGTGTAGTTTTAATTTGCATCTCCTTGATGACTAGTGAGGCTGAACATGTTTTCATGTATCTGTTGATTGCTTGTATGTCTTCTTTTGAGAACTCTTATTTATATCTTTTGCCCACTTTGAAGTGGGGCTGTTTGTTTGTTTTCTTTTCAGCATGTTTGTGATCCTTGTAGATCCTAGATTTTAGGCCTTTGTCAGACATGGAGTTGGCAAATATTTTTTCCAAGTCTGTGGGCTATCTTCCTGCTCTCTTGGTGGTTTCTTAGGCTTGGAAGAAGCTTTTCAGTTTGATAAGGTCTCACTTGTCTACCTTAACTCTTATGGCATGGGCACTTGGGATTTTGATCAGGAATTGGTTGCCAATTCCAATTTCCATAAGAGCATTTTCTAAGGTTCTTATGCTTTTAAGTTTTATGCTGGGGTCTCTGATCCATTTAGAGTTGATTTTTGTGTATGGGGATATGTAGGTGTCCTGTTTCAATCTTCTGCATGTGGACAGCCAGTTTTCCAGCAGCATTTACTGAATAGGTTCTTGTGTCTACCTCTTTTCTTAGTTCTAATAAAATATTTTATAATATTGGGGTCTCTGGTGTTAGGTGCATATATATTTAAAATTCTTATAGCTTGTTGTTGGATTGATACCTTTATCATTATATAATGTCTATTTGTCTTTTCTTTTTTGATAACTTAAAGTCTGTTTAATCTGGTATGAGAATAGCTATTACTGCTCATTTTTTGGTTTCCATTTACATTGAACTTTTTCCACTCTTTTATCTAGAGTCTATAGGAGTCTTTGTATGATAAGTCAGTATCTTAAAAACAGCAGATGTTTCAGCTGTAGTTTTTTATTTTTTTATACATTCTGTCAATTTAGATATTATATATGGAGCATTGAGATCATTATATTTAAGTCTTAGTAATGACATGTAAGGTACTGTTGCATTTATTGTGCTAATTTTTACCTGGTTGCTTTAGTGTTTTGTTTACATTGATTGATATTCTATAGTTTCTATGAGTTTTATAATTTCCACTTTCTCTACTGGTGCATTTTAATCTTTTGTTTCAGTGTTTAAAATTCCTTTAAGTATTTCTTGTAGAGTCAGTTCTAGTGGTGACAAATTTCCTCAGCAGTTGCTTGTCTGAAAAAGTCTTTATTTTTCTATCATTTATATAACTTCATTTTTTTAAACTTAACATCTTTTGCTGACAGGTATTCTGTTTGAGGACATTGATGATAGAACTTCAATCCTCCTAGAACATCTGCTGCGAAGTCTGTTATTAGTTTGATAGGTTTGCCTTTATAAATTATTGAATGCTTTTGTCTCTGTGCTCTTAGAATTCGTTCCTTGACATTGACTTTGCATAACCTAATGACTATATGCTTGAGGATGACATTTTTGCCATGAATCTTCCAAGAGTTCTTTGGGCTTCTTGTGTCTAGATGCTTACATCTCTGGCAAGACCAGGGAAATTTGTCTTTTCTTTTCTTTTTCTTCAAATAGGTTTTCTAAATCCATTTCTCTCTCTCTTCTTTCTCAGAAAAATCCATGAGCTTTCAGTTTATGTGTATTACAAAATCTCACCTTTCCTGGAGACTTTGCCCCATTCTCTCAATTCTTTTTTTCTGTACTGTGTTCTGATAGGGCTAATTTGAAAGTGTTTTTCTTTGAGTTCTGAAATTTTCATTCTATATCTGTTGGTTATTTGTGTGCCTTCTTTGGAAAAATATGTATCCAAGTACTCAGTCCATTTTTCATCAGGCTATGAAGGTTTTGCTGTTGTTATTATTGAGTTATACTACTGCACTCTAAGTTGTTGAGATGCAGTCCTTATCCTGCATTGTTTGCAAATATTTTGTCCCATTTTGTACACATTGACTTTTCCCTTTTTTCTTTGCTTTTTTGTTGTTTTGATTTTATTGTTTTTGTTGTGAAGATCCTTTAAAGCTTGATGTAGTCACATTTTAAAAATTTTTGATTGTATTATTCACACTTTTGATGTCATATTCAGAAAATCATGGTTAAGACCAATGTCATGAAGTATTCTCTTTTCTTTACTCAAAGTATTGTACTTTTACAGTTCTTATGATTATCCTTAATTCC
This sequence comes from Carlito syrichta, assembly GCF_000164805.1. NCBI lineage: Eukaryota > Metazoa > Chordata > Mammalia > Primates > Tarsiidae > Carlito > Carlito syrichta. Next base: position 142,469 of record NW_007253277.1, read on the forward strand.
TTAGTGGTGATTTTTTTTTATATTGTATAATAAGGATTCAATTTTATTTGTATGTATGTGGTTATCCAGTTTTTCTGATGCTATTTGCTAAAAATGACTGTCTTTTCCTCACTGTGCATTCTTAATATCCTTATTGATAATCAATTAACCACATATGCATAGATTAATTTATATCCCATTTGTATATATGCATGTCTTTATGCTCATGAAATACAATTTTATTTACTGCTGCTTTGTAATATGTTTTGATCAGAATGTGTCATGTCTCCAGCTTTGTTCTTGTTTCTCCAAGTTGTTTTGGCATTCATGCCCATCTGTTTTCTATGTAGATTGATTTTATTTATTTCTGTAAAAAAAAAAAATGCCTCCTAGGTTTTGCTAGAGATGACATTAAATATGTAGATTTCCTTGGGAAGTATGAACATTGTAATAAGTCTTCCAATCCAGGAACAGGATGTCTATTTGTGCCTTTCTCATTTTCTTCAGTATTCTGTAGTTTTCATTGTATAAGTCTTCTATCTCCTTATTTAAGTTTATTTCTAAGTATCTTATTATTTTTAGTGTTCTTGAAAATGGGATTGTTTGTTTAATTTTCTTTTCATTTTTTTATGTGTATATAAACACATTTAATTTTAGTATGTTTATTAAGTACCTTGTAACATTCCTGAATTCATTTTTCAATTCCAACAATTTTGGGGTGAAAGTCTATTAGGTTTTATATATACATATGCATGACTATGTCATTTCTAAAAAGAAACAATTTTACATCTTTTTTCTGATATGCATTTCATACTTTTTTCTTGTCTAAGTGCTCAAGTTAGGACTTCCAGCATTATGATGAATATAAGTTGGAGAGCAAGCATGGTTGTCTAGTTTCTAATCTTAATGCAAAACATTTAGCTTTTCACTATTTATTATGATGTATGTTAACTGTAAGCTTTTGGGGGGGTTGGAGTCTCACTCTGTCACCCAGACTGGTGTGCAGTGGCCGCTCCCGGCCACCGCAGCCTCGACCTGCTGGGCTCCAGAGATCCTTCTGCCTCAGCCTTCCAAGTAGATGGAACTACAGGTGTGTGCTACCACATCCAGCTAATTTTTTTTATTTATTGTAGAGATGAGGTCTCACCAAGTTGCCCAGGCGGGTCTCGAACCGGCGGGATCAGGCAATCCACTGACCTCAGCTTCCCAAGGTGCGGGTTTACAGGCTGACCCACCGAGCCTGGCAACTGTAAGTTTTTTATATTGAGACTTTATTTTCATGAGAGGCATCCATGTTAATGAAGGAGTTTGTTCTGTGGTTTTCTTTTCTTTTCTTTTCTTTTTTTTTTCAATATCTTTTTATGGTTTGGGGTTAGATTAACATTGATTCCTTAGCAAAAGTTAAACTTTTTTCCTTCATTTCAATTTTCTGAGAGATGTTATATAAAATTTACATTATTTGAATGTTTAGTAATATTCTCCAATAAGTTCATACATACTTGGGATTTTATTTATGTGAAGGTTTTTGACTAATTGCTAATATTTAAATTTATATTTTAGAATGTGGCCATATATGAATTTTTATCTTTTTTTATGTTGCAATAATTTTTTCAACCTCCTAAATTTTTCGATTTATTCTTGTAAAGTTGTCCATACTAATAGTCCAATATCTTTGTAATACTAAAGGATCTGTTGTGTCATAACCTCTCTCACTTTTGATCTAAGTGATTTCTGTGTGTGTGTTTTTAATTTGTTTTCAATTTTTCTGGCTGGATGTTTATTATTTTTTTACTTGAAAATTATTTTCAAAATTGTTGTTTACTTAGAGGCATTATTTAGAATATAGGTTTCCAAATATTTGAAGATTTACCGGAGGTCTTATGTCATTGATTTTAATTCAGTTATGATCAAAAGATACCTATTACTCAAATCTTTTTACTTTTATTAATAATTTAAATTTCTCATGACTATTCCCATGCCTTTGGGAAGTTGAGGTGAGTGTATTGCCTGAACCCGAGGGTTCGAGACCTACCTGGGCAGGTGAGACCTCATCTCTACAACAAATCAAAAACATTAGCCAGGCATGATAGCGTGCACCTGTAGTTTCAGCTATGTGGAGGGCTGAGGTGGATCACTGGAGCCCAGCAGGTCGAGGCTGCAGTGGCCGGGAGCGGCCACTGCACTCCAGTCTGGGTGACAGTGAGACTCCAACTCAAAAAACAAACCCAAACAAAAAGAAGACTATTTTAAATTTAAGCTTAATTAGACCATTGTTCATAGTTCAGAATAAAATATATTTTGTTGTGAGTAAATTCATATGAAGTGTTCCAGAAATGTCAATTAAATCATGTTGATTGATAATGTTGTTCAAATTTTATCTATCTTTACCTATTTTCTATTTACTTACTTAATCCATTGTTCAAATTGAAGCACTGAAATCTTCCTTTAATGGTGAATTTTCTGTGTCTCCCATGATGCAGTTTTGCATCATATATTTTGCTGTTCTGTTCTATGCACAAGCATTGAAATTTTGTATTCTTGAAGAATTAACAGTTTTATTGTAGTGCAATTTTTTTTGGTATACTTCTCAGTATTTATTAGTATGGTTGTTTCAGCATCATTTTGCTTACAGTTAACATTCTATAACTTTTTTCTCCTTTTTCTTTGTATCCATTCGTATCATTTAATTAGAATAAAATACTAGTAGACTGATAACATTGGGTTTTACTTTTTTGTCAAATCTTATTTTTTCTACTTTTTATTTACAGTGTTTATTTCATTTATATTTTATGCTATTATAGATATTGTTGGGTTTAGTTTAGCAATTACTATATATGCAATTTTTCTGTATGATCTTATTCATATATTTTCTATTTCTGATGTTGTTTTTATGATAATTTGATTTATTTTAATGATTGTATATAACCTGTCTGTACTCTCAGCTGCATGTCTTTATCTCAGGGAGTACACCGGGGTCTGTTTGGATTTCTCTTTATTGTGTAATGGGAAATAAATTCTCTCACAGAAGTATGCTGAAAAAATAATAGAATGAATAGAATTAATCTCTCTCTTTCTCTCTCTCTCTCTCTCTCAACATCTCCAGAAATCACAACCCTCCATTACCTGATTAACAATGCCTTGACAATCATAGATTCATATTTTGTGTCCATTATTTTTCTGTTTCAGATAGGAGAGTTAATATTGTTAGAGGACAAGTTTAGTCCCTGTTACTCGATCTTGAACAGAAAAAAAGATATGTCTATTTCTAAGAAGTTTTACCTATTTTACATTAGAAAGTATTACTTAGCAGGAATGAATCTCAAAAGTTATACTTTTTTTTAACTCAAAGAAAAAGCCCCATTACAATGTGGTCAAAGGATATGAATAGACATTTCTCAAAAGAAAATATATGAGCAGCCAACAGATACATGGAAAATTGCTCTGCCTCACTAGTCATTAAAGAAATGCAAATTAAAACTGCACTGCGGTGCCACCTAACTCCAGTCAGGATGACCATCATCAATAACTCAAACAACAGCAGATACTAGAGAGGATGTGGGGGAAAGGGAACATGTCTACACTGTTGATGGAAGTGTAAACTAGTACAACCTCTGTGGAAAACAGTATGGTGATTCCTAAAAGATCTAAAAATCAACCTTCCATAGGACCCCACAATCCCCCTGCTGTGAATATACCCAGAGGAACTCAAATCACTCTATGAAAAAGATACCTAAACATGCATGATTATTGCAGCATTATTCACAATAGCAGAAATATGGAACTGACTGTGCTGCCCAGAGAAAGAGGACTAGATTTTTTTAAATGTGGTACATATACCCAGTGGAATATTACACAGCCATGTAGAAAGACAAAAATATGAACGTTGCAGCAACTACGATGGACTTAGAGTCCATAGTACTGAGTAATCTATCACAGAAATGAGGAACTGAGTACCATATGCTCTCATTCATAAACATACCTTGAACAATTATTGTAATACAATAAGAAAGGGATTGGCAGTAGTTGGAAACTGTCACAGGAGGGTGGACTGGAATTGGCAGTAGAGGGAAACTTCCAGGAGAGGGAGAGGCATACCTCATCAACAAGGGTACCTGCATAATGAACATTTGTATACCTAACCCTGAATTGTACCCCACATCTCTACAATTAAAATTTTAAAAAAACTCCCATGTGTATTTCCAAATACCCTCAGTTTATATTAACAATATCCAGGAATCTCGAAAGTTGTCTCAAAAGATGTTTTTAAAAAAATTCACAAAGTTCCCATTCATCTTCATGAGGTTAAACTTTTCCCATGTCAATCTCATCTATCTCCTTCTTTGGTCCTTTTGAAATTCAGCGAATGGAATCTGCACAATTACTTAAATGAAATAAACATAACTGGTATGTTAGAAAAAAACTAAAATACATGGAGCTGTTTGTTGTCTTATTATGACTTTTTTATTATAAAGATGTGGAGTACAATTCAGGGTTAGGTATAAAAACCTTGACGATGCGGGGACTCTTGTTGATGAGGTATGCCCCTCCATCCCTTAGTAGTTTCCCTCAACTGCCAATTCCACACCCCCTCCCTTGACAGTTTCCCTCTACTGCCAATTGCTTTCTTATAGTATTACAATAATTGTTCAAGGTCTGCTTGTGATTGAGAACATACAGTACTCTGTTCTTTGTTTCTGTAATAGATCACAGAGTATTATCAACTCTAAATCCATCCAAGTTGCACAAAGTCCCTATGTTTGTCCTTATTTATGGCTGCATAATATTCCATTGTGTATATGTACCACTTTTTTTTTTTATCTAGTCCAGATTAGATGGGCAGCATGGCCGGTTCCATATTTTTTGATATTGTGAATAGAGCGGCAACAAGCATGTGTGTGCAGGTATCTTTTTTGGAGAATGATTTGAGTTCCTCTGGGTATAGTCCCAATAGGGGAATTGCTGGGTCATATGGAAGGTTAATTTCTAGTTCTTTCAGAAATTGCCACACTGTCTTCCAAAGAGGTTGTACTAGTTTGCATTCCCACCAGCAGTGTAGAAGCATTCTTTTTTCTCTGCGTCCTCACCAGTATCTGTTGTTTGTTTTACTAATGATGGCCATTCGTACTAGGGCTAGGTGGTACCTTAATATGGATTTGATTTGCATTTCTCCAATGATGAGTGAGGCTGAACACTTTTTCATGTGTCTGTTGGCCACCTATGTGTCTTCCTTTGAGAAGTGTCTGTTCATGTCTTTTGCCCACTTTTTAATGGGGCTTTTTTCCCCCTCTTTTGGCACGTTTGAATTCCTTGTAGATACTAAATGTTAGGCCTTTGTCACATATACAGTTAGCAAATATTTTTTCACATATTGTGTGCTATCTCCCTGCTCTCTTGATGGTTTCTTTTGTTGTGCAGAAGCTCATTAGTTTGCCTGCCTTATTTCTTAAGGTATGGGCATTTAGGGTTCTGAATAGGAATTGGTTGCCAGTTCCAATTTCCATAAGGATGTCTCCTGTATTTTCTAAGATTCTTATAGTATGAGGTTCTACATTTAGGTCTTTGATTCATTTAGAGTTAATTATTGTGTATGATGATAGGTAGGGATCCAGTTTCAATATTCTGCATATGAGCAGCCAGTTTTCCCAGCACCATTTACCAAACGGGTTTTCCTCTCCCCGGTGGTTGTTGTTGGAGGCTTTGTAAAGATGAGTTGGTTCAGAAATTGAGGCTTTGCTTTCAGAATCTCTTTCCTGTTCCTTTGGTCTATTTGCCAGTTCATGTACCAATACCAGGCTGTTTTGATTACTGTAGCCTTACAGTAAAGTGTGAAGTCTGGAAGTGTGATACTTCCTGCATTGTTTCTTTTGTTAAGGATTGTTTTGGCTATTTGTGGTCATTTATGTTTCCATATGAATTCCTGAATTATTTCCAGGTCTGAGAAAATTGATATTGGTAACCAAATGGGTTTTGCATTGAATCTGTAGATTACCTTTGGTAGGTTGGACATCTTAACAATGTTGATTTTTTCTATCCATGAGCATGGAATATTTCCCCATTTGTTTGTGTCTTCTTGGATTTTTTCACTCAGTTTTTGTAGTTCTCATTCTAATGGTCTTTCACTTCCCTGCTTAGGAAGATTCCAAGGTATTTCTTTTCTTTTTTCTTTTCTTTTTTTTGTGGCTACTATGAATGAGATCGTGCTTTTAATTTGGATCTCTGACTGCTTGTTGGTGGTGTATAGGAAAGCAACTCTCTTCTGTGCATTTATTTTGTACCCTGAGCCTTTGCCAAAGTCCTTTATCAGTGCAAGCAGGTTTTTGACAGATTCTCTTGGATTTTCAAGATATAAGATCATATCATCAACAAAGAGAGATAACTTGACTTCTTCTTTTCCTATTTCGATACCCCTGGTTTCTTTTTCTTGTCTAATTGTCCTAGCTAGGACTTCTAACACAATTTTGACCAAGTGGGGTAAGAGTGGCCAGCCTTGTCTTGTTCCAGTTTTCAGAGGAAATGATTTCAGTTTCTGCCCATTTAGCAATATGTTAGCTATGGGTTTAATGTACATGACCCTTACTATTTTGAGGTATGTTCCTTCTACACCTAGGTGTTTGAGGGTTTTTATCAAGAAGGGGTGCTGGATTTTATCAAAAGATTTTTCTTCATCTAATGATGTAATCATGTGGTTCTTGTTTTTACATCTGTTGATGTATTTAATTACATTTATGGTCTTGTGGATGTTGAACCAGTACTGCATCTGGGGATGAAGCCTACTTGGTCATGGTGAATGATTTTTGAGATGTGTTTTTGGATCTGATTTGCTAGAGTCTTGTTGAGGAGCTTTGTATCTATGTTCCTAAGGGATATTGGCCTGTAGTTCTCTTTTTTTTGTTGAATCTTTATCTGGTTTGGGTATCAGTGTGATTTTAGCTTTGTGAAATCATTTGCAGAGAATTCTGTCTTTCTCAATTGCTAGGAATACTTTCAATAGGATTGACATCATCTCCTCTTTTTCGTTTTGTAGAATTCTGCTAGAAAGTCATCCAGTCCAGGGCTTATTTTTGTAGGTAGCTTTTGTATAACAGAGTCAATTTTCTGAGTTGTTATTGCTCTATTTAGTGTCTCAATGTCTTCTTGTTTTAACATGGGAAGGTTGTATGATGACAGAAAGTCCTCCATTTCATTTCCATATAGGTGTGCATAGTAATCTCTAATAATTCTTTTTTTACTTCTTCAGGGTCAGTTGTGATTTGATCTTTTGTATTTCTGATTGTGTTTATTTGGTTTTTTTTTTTTTCTCTTTTTCTTGGTCATTCTGACTAGGGGTCCATCAATCTTCTTTCAAAGATCCAGGTTTTGGTTTTGTTGATGTTTTATATGATAGGTTTCTTCTATGTCCTGTATTTGGGCATTTATTTTGGTGATTTGTTTTCTCTGCTAAAGTTGGGATTTTTCTGATCTTCTCTTTCAGCTCCCCTAATTGATTTGTTAGGATCTCAATTGCAATCTTTTTGTTTTCTTGATATGTGTTATACAGATATAAATTCTCCTCTTAGAACTCTTTGCCTGGCATCCCAGAGATTTGGTAAGATGTTTCTTCATTTTCATTTGCTTCCAAGGAATCTTTTAATTTCTGCTTTGATTTTAGTGTTGACCCAGTAGTTTTTCAGCATCATGCAGTTTAGTGCATGTCTTTGTGGGCCTTGGGGTAATTTTGTCTGTGTTGATATTTATTTTGATTCCATTGTGGTCTGAGAATGTGCTTGGCAACCTTATGAAATTTGTTTATGCTTGATTCAACCTTATGAGATTAGTTTTTGCTTAATTTATGGGCAAGGATGTGAATGATCTTGGAATACGTTCCATTTAGTGTCTCAATGTCTTGTTTCAACCTAGGGAGGTTGCTTGATGGCAGAAATTCCTCCGTTTCACTTAGGTTATCAAGGCCTTTTTCATATAAGTGTACATAGTAATCTCTGATAATCATTTTTGGTGGTGATGATTAGAATGTATATTAAGTGGTTGTTGGGTGGAATAATCTGTCAGTTTCTATTAAGTCCTTTTGGCTGAATGTCAATTTTAGGTTCTGGATATCCTTGCTGATTTTTTACCTTGAAGATCTATCTAGGACTGTTAATGGGATAGTCAATTCCCCTGCTATAATAGTGCTAGAGTCAATATCTTTTTTAGTTTACTGTAGTTGCTTTATACATGCAGGTTCTCCTGTGTTGGGTGCATATATGTTTAGGATGAATATTTCTTGTTGATGAATTGAACATTTTATCATTATGTAGTGTCCTTTTGTATCTTTTCTAATTTTTGATAGCTTAAATGCTGTTTTGTCTGATATTAAGATAGTGACTCCTACCTTCTTTTATGATCCATTTGCCAGGAAACTCATTTTCCATCCTTTAATTTTGAGTCTGTGTGCATCTATTGTAGTGAGATGAGTCTCCTGGATGTAGAAAATAATTGGGTCATGGTTTCTTATCCAGTTTGTCATTCTGTGTCTTTTCAGTGGTGCATTTAGTCCATTTACATTCAGGCTGATTATTGAAATGTGATTATTTATCCCTGTCATGAGGTTCTTATAAAGTTTTTTCTTTGCTTTCTTTTAGCTTTGGGGTTGATGTATGTGTGTGTTTTCAAGTTTCTTATTGTGCTGTATTCTCTGTTGATTCTGCACTCTGCTGTTCTCTTGAGAAGTATGTGATCATTCTTTTTTTTTCTTTCTTCTATGCTTAATGCCTTTTTAAGTGTCTCCTGTAGAGCTCGTCTGTAAACTGTATAATCTCTTAGGGATTGGATGTCTGAGAAGGCTTTTAGTTCTCCATCACTGATGAAGCTGAGCTGAACTGATAGGAGACTCTTGGTTGCAATTATTTATCTCTGAGGGCTTTGAATATAGGGCTCCAGACTCATCTTGCTTGTAGTGTTTCTGCCGATAGGTCTACAGCTAGTCTGGTTCATTTTCCCCAGTAGGTAGTCTGACCTTTCTCTCTCACTGCCTTTAGGATTTTTCTTTTGTGCCTACTTTGTGTAGGTGAATTACTATGTGTTTTGGGGTTGTTATTCTCATTTGGTGTCTTGTGGGGTTCTCTCTATCTCTTGTGTGTGACTGGTCACCTCTCTGGTGAGATGGGGAAAGTATTCTTGGATTACCTCCTGTGATACTTGCTTCAAGTTGTTCTCCATCTCCGTTTCTTCTTCTTGGGTACCAATCAGGCATAGGTTCAGCCTCTTGATATGATCACACATTCCTTGTAGGTTTTGTTCTTTCTTTCTGAGTCTTCTTTCTATGTTTTTTTGCAGATTGGGTTAATTCCATGTTCTGATCTTCGAGTTCTGAGATTCTCTCTTCAGCAAGATTAATTCAGCTTTCCAGACTTTCACCTTGTTATCTATTTCCTGGAGGAAATTTTTTATTGCCAAAATCTCTGTTACAAGTTCTTTCAGTGTTGTGTCTTGTCTTCCTTCAGTCTTATTCACTCTTTCCATCCATTCCCTAATCCCTGTCATATTCTGAGGCTAGTCATTGGTAACTTCCATTGTTTGGGCACCAAGGTATGATTTTTCAGTAGTCTTTCATACACTTGAAATTGTCTGTGGTCTTTCCTTGGTTTTTTCTTATATGTGACAGATCTCTTGATTTTCTCTTTTTGTTATTCAATGTCAGTGGGAGAGATTTTCCCTTCTGATGTTTGCTCTGTCCTCTATTCTTCCCTGATTTGGGCTCTTCATGTGTTCCACTTTGAAATAGGTTGGTGGATGGAATGCTTTGCTGTCTCTTGCAGTTTTTGAAATTTGAATAAAGTAGGGGATAGGGTGCTAAGATCCAGAAACTACTTAGAAATTACAATGTTCACTTATTGTGGTATGTGTTCCCTGAGATCCACTCCTCATCACTACTTTATATGACAATGCCAAGCAGAAACCAATTCAAAAAACAATTGAGCTCACACACACAGATATGCACACACACACACCCAAACTGGAATAACAACATAGTGAAACAAAACAAATGACAAAAAATAACAAGAAAACTAAATACACACATACATGCCTAGCACAAAGTGAATAGAGAAGAAAATCAGAAAGACTGGGGGAGAGGAATTCAGTCAAACCTTCACACATATATTGACACACACCTTAAACTATAAAAATATTAAAATAAAAAAGGAAAAACAAAAGAGCAAAAACAAATCATCAACAACAACAAAACTGAAAGATGAACACTCAAATTCACATAAACACATAAACAGAAAATGACAAATAAATGAAGAAAAAAACAAAAAAAATTGGGGACAGATGCAGACCAAACCCAACCCTCACATACACGTTCATGCACAAAGAAAAAGTATTTAAAAACTAGGTAAACTAACAAACAGTAAAAAAAAAAAAAAAAAAAAAATCCCTGCCCTTTTGTGGCAGGTTCTGTAATTGTTCCTTTAACAACCAGATCTCTCCTGCAGAACCACCTCTTTCTTTTTTTTTTTTTTTTTTTTTTTTTTGAGTTGGAGTCTCACTCTGTCGCCCAGACTGGAGTGCAGTGGCCGGGAGCGGCCACTGCAGCCTCGACCTGCTGGGCTCCGGCGATCCTTCCACCTCAGCCTTCCAAGTAGCCAGAATTACAGGCATGCGCTACCATGCCCGGCTGATTTTTTTTTTAATTTATTGTAGAGATGAGGTCTCGCTGCCCAGGCGGGTCTCGAACCCGCGGGCTCAGGCAATCCACTCACCTCAGCCTCCCAAAGGCACGGGATTACAGGCTGAGCCATCGAGCCCGGCAGAGCCACCTCTTTCACTCTCTCCTCAGTATCTGGATCAGGGAAGGAGGATGGGTAGTGGAGGTGGATGGGGCTACAGCCCTCCCCTCTCACTCTCATATGGTCAGGGAGATCTCCTCTGGTGGGATGGTGTGGGATTGTCTCTCCCCCAGGTATGTACTGGAGGGATGCCCCAGCCAGGCCTATCCTGGAATGGAGGCCTCCTATTGCAACTGATATCCAGGCTCTGCCTGTATTTATCCCTCTCACTTGTGACCCAGTTATGTGGGTCTGATGTTCAAAGGGTTGCTGGGGAGGAGAGGGTTTGGGTCGGCCCCAGACTCACCACTGATCTCTTTGGAGTCCTTCCTCTTCCTTTTCTGGCCACACTCTTTGTCCCAAGGCTGGATCAGGGTAGGGGGTGGGGCGCCTGGAACTCAGCACTAGTCAGTTTCCTCTTAAGTTTATGCTTTCAGGATATTTTCTCTGGGTCATGATCAATCCCTGAGTGGGTGATCTGCCAGTCACAGAGATCAGGTCTGTTGCTCCATGGTGAGCAAGTCAGAGCACTTGCCTGCTGTGCCTTCAAGATGTTGATGAGGTGCCTCTCTTGTCCTCTTCCATAGGACTTTGCCTCTGGACTCCCTCCATGGCACCAACTGCCAGTGCTCTGTCAGGCGCTGTAGTGGTAAGGCAAATCCTGGTGCCAGCAGTGTCTTCCACTGCAATGATGAGGGAGAGCCTGGGACATAGTCTTTCCCTGCTGCTTCTTTGTAGGAAAACTTTTGTCCATTTAAAAAAAAAAACATGGCACACAGCTTCTGTGACCTGGGAAGAGCCAGGGACCAAGCAGAGGAGCTGAAGTGCCAGCTGTTGCACCAGGAGCCTGGGTACTTGCTCACAAGCCCCTACTTAAACAGTCTATCCCAGCATTTTCTTTTCAGGAAGGATTTTGTTGATTTAAAAAAAAAAGGAAGATAATGGTGCTCAGCTTCTGTGTCCTGGGAATCACTAGGGTCCAAGCCCAGCAGCTGTGGCACCAACCGATGCAACAGGAGAGTCCTGACTGCTAGCTCCCTAGCCGTCACTCAGTCACTCACATGGTCACTTCCTTACCAACACGTACACAAAATTTTCCCATATACTCACTCACACTGGAATTCGCATAGTCCAACTGGCTCGGCTGCCATCTTCCCAAATTCCATGACAACTTAAAGTAAACCTGTTGCCTCATTCCCATTTGATCTATGCAAAAGCATGAAGTATATTTTAAAAGGTAATATGATTATATATAACACATTGATGTTTTATACTTATACACACACACACACAAATGTAATTGATTTTGACTGCATGTGTTAACAGGGCACTATAATTAAGAAGTTGTTATTAACACTTATTCTGTATTAGTCATAAATGTTATAAGTATAATATGAAATTTTATGTATATATAAACTTTTAGTAGAGTCAAATATTGAGTTTAGCATATTGAATAGAGTGAATCCAGTATTTCAAGAAGTATGAGTGATATTTAATGTACCTTTAATAAATGGCCTAGAAGTAATTTTTAGAAATATTATTTGAGGTCATTAAATCTATTCCTTAGCTATTTTGTTGCTTTAAATCAACCCATAATATTAAAGTTTTCTAATTGGATAAAGGGGTGGTATAGTATATTAAATATGCTGTTTGTTATATGTTAAAACTACCTCCAAACAAATAATATACCTACAAATGTCATATGTATTACACATCTGTGATTCTCTTTGGTGCATGCACTGATGCATCAGATGCAAAAAAAAAATTATAACAGTCTGACCTGATTTTCAGTCCTGATCATACTACTTTTTATCTGAGTGAGATTTTTAAAAACTTCCTTAACCCCTCTCCCTCAGCTTCCTTCCTGTAATTATGGAGTTTTGTCATTAAAGGCAAGCTGTGAGTCTTCGGTGAAATGAGATATACAAAATCAATTTCTATTATTTAGCATATATAACCAATATTCACATTTTATGTTCTGACACACAAAAAATTGTCACTTGAAGAGCATCTGGTAAGACTCTGGTATGTTTGATTGTTTGATGAAGGAGAGCAGTACTGACAGCTATGTATCAGGCCTTACTGAAAGCCTGCCACACATGAACTCCTGAAATCTTTCTGGTCATCCATACTTATTCACATTGCTGCTCACCCCTAATGGCACTAAACATCCTCGTTCTTATTCTAAGTGTAGGGCCCCAGCCCAGTGGACACCTGGCAGTGATCACAGTGGGTCTTCAGGAGACAGTAACCATAATATTGGACTTTGCTCAGGTTTTCTCTCTTGCTCCATCTGCCTCCTGACTGACCCTAGTACTTACCTGTGTGTCCCTGCATGGCGTGCCTTACATACTGTTTCTGAATATCTGTCACTGCCTCCTTTTCGTTACTAGGTGCCATCATAAGCCCAGCTCATCTACATGACTGTCAATACCCAATGATACTGAACATCTTAGTTCCTACATAACTTCTAGGGAGATGTCCTAGAGTCAGACTTGTCCTCAATACCTATATCATGACTACAACAATTAGAAGCTATTTGATTCCACAGTCTGTTTTCCTTACTGGAATGCCCATGTGAAGATTACACTCCTCTATTGAGATTTCTGAGTGCACACCATTCACAGCTATAACTCAGGGTAAATCTATAATCAAAATAGGGAACACTTTTCTGCAATTACATGACAAAATGTAAAAGTTTAAAGAATAGTTAAAAGAAAGCAAACATGATTGACAGAGATGCAAGAAGACAGATTCCAAATCCAGCCTCTCTCATTGAACTGGGAATCTCTGAGGATAACTGGTTTAAATAAAGTTGAACAAAAAGACATTTAAATGTTTTTTAAAATGTATCAGCAAGTGCAGTTTCCAGACACACATCAGAAAGGATATAATCCCCAATTAATTGAGCAGAATAGAAGAACTGGGAAAAAGAAAACAAGGGAGAGGAAAGGGCAGGTCACATGGTCTCTTCCTCAACTGAAACTCATTTCCTCATAGAATTGATGAAAAAGCTAAACTCAATATAATATTTAAAGAGGTTTGTTCTGGGTTAATAAGAATGACCATGGCCCACAGTACAGAAGTCTCTAGAGATCCTGAGAAAGTGTACCTGAGGTAGTCAGATAAAAATTTGGCTTGATACATTTTAGGGAGACAGAAGTTATGGGCAAAGACAGAAATCAATACATGCAAAGTATTCATTGGATTGTCATGAAAGGTGGGACATATTGATGTAGGGTCTTATAAGTTATATGTGGTTTCAAAGATGTTTGGCAATTTACTGAAAGAGTTAAACTTTGTTTAAGGACTTAAGAAGTCGATGCCTGATCCCAAGACACCAGTGCTAGTAGAGGCCCTAAGGCTCTGCCCTGTGGAGCTTTGGGCTCCCTCCCTGGCTGCATCACCCCACCCCACCCCAAGCCACCTCCTGGGTAGGCCCTTGGTTTCCACGCCATGTCGTTCCAGGCTCGCTCTCTGGCTGCACCACCCCAGCCCACCCCAAACCACTGCCACCCACTGAGGCCCATAGCTCCTGCTCCGTGGAGCTACAGGCCCCCTTCCTGGTTGCACTGTCCCACACTGCTCCAAGCTGCTGCCACTGGGGTAAGTCCTCAGCTCCCATCATGTGGAGCTCCAGGCTTCCTCAGCGACTGCACCACCCCACTACCAGTCACCCTGTACTATGCTGACCAGCAAGGCCTGGCCATCTCTCACTCCACCTCCCCCAACTCACCCCAAGCCACAGAAGGACCAGAGAACAGCTGGAGCTCTAAGACCAGGCAGAGACCTGCATTGCCGTACCCAGCTCCACCCAGCTCTGTGCAGCCTCCAGCTTGGGACCTAAGAACAAAGAACAAAAAAGAGGCCCAAGACACACTGTGACACAACGACCAGCAGCACCTGGTTGTCTTGCATTCTGCCTCCCCCACCTGGACTAGGCTGCAGCAGAACCAGAGATCAGCTGGAGCCCTGAGACCAGACAGATACCTGCATTGCCCCACCCAGCTCTGCACAGCTCTGCCCAGTCTCCAACTTGGAAACTAAGACCTCATGTTTGTGTAGGGGAATAGTACATCATAAAGAGGTTGGTCAGCTTGTGTATTTGTATGATTGTATGTTCTAGTTTTTCTGTTGTTGCTGTTATTGTTGGGTGTTTTTGTTGTTGTTTTCTTTTTTTTCTTTTACTCTTATGTTTTTGTGTCTATTTTCATTTGTTAGTTGGTACCTATGTCTCTTTTCCCTCTCACTCTTCTCTCTCTCCACTTTGCACTTCCCCCTCTCTGTTCTATTTATTTCCTTTTTCTTGCCTCATTTTACTTTCAAGGAGCAAACCTATACTCCCATTGCATGAACAGATTGCAAAGCAGTGAGAAGTGGTTTCCAGCATATCCATACACCTGTCAGCGGATATTGGGATCTGCAGATAGACTTTGAATCACAGTTTCCCCCTCAAATAAATCTCAAAACTGCAAAAAGTATAACCCCCAGCCTACAGTTCAGTTTCAGAATTGAACAAAGCCAGAGGATTCACACAAGGAAGAATACGAGATTGAGCAAACAGAAGTAAAAGCAACCCCACCACACCTATAAAACAAATTAAAAGAAGACGTGGAAAAAAAGAAAAAAGTGGGGAGGAAAATCTACACAAAGCAAGAAAAACCAAAAGAATAATATAGGTCTCACACAGGCTCCTGGGAGGTCAGATACTGAGAAACAGACTTCTGAATACACACAGTAAAGAGCCCCCAGAATGACTGGTACATACTACAAACCCAGACACTAAGACATTAATAGAGAGAATAAAAAGAATTGAGGAGAGACAAAAAGAAAATAGGAAGGAGTTGATAACTGAGATAACAGCAGCAGTTTGAGATAAAAAACTAACTAATAAGCATGGAAATCAGAATTATCCAAGCAGAAGAAAGAATCTCAGAACTTGAACACCAAAATATATAACTAAACCAAACTATCAAACGCATAGAAAAGAAGCTTAAAAAGACTGAACAAAACCTTCAAGAGATGAGCAATGACTTCAAGAGAATGAACGTAAGAGTAATTGGACTTCCTGAGGCAGAAAGAGAGACAGAGACCACCCTGGAACAAACATTCCACAAAATTATTCAAGAAAAATTCCCTCACCTCATCAGTGATGTGCAAATTCAAACACAAGAGATTCAGAGAACCCCTGAAAAACAAATGAGAAGACCAACTCCTAGGCACATAATAATTTGCCTGAACATAGTTGGTATGAAAGAAAAAATCCTAAAAGCAGCAAGAGAAAAAGGTCAGACTACATACCATGGAAGACCAGTTAGAACAGCAGCCGATTTATCTACAGGAACACTTTAGGCTAGGAGAGCTTGGAGCCCAATATTCAAAGTTCTCAAAGATAAACAATTGCAACCAAGAATTATCTACCTAGCCAAACTAACCTTCATCAGTGAGGGAGAATTAAATATTTCCTAGGCATCCAATCCCTAAGAACTTACACTCCCTCCAGACCACCTCTACAAAAAACACTTAAGAAAGTATTAAGCACAGAAGAAAAGGGAAAAAGAATATCAATGTTCTTCATTGAATCAACCCCCAAAACCAAAAGAAAGACAACAAACAAATAAGTACAACAACAACTCTATAAGAACCTCATGACAGGAATAAACCCTCAATAATTAGCCTGAATGTGAATGGGCTAAATGCACCACTGAAAAGAATAGAATGGCAAAATAGATAAAATATCATGAGGCAGCAATATTTGTCTCCAAGAGACTCATCTTACCAGAAAGGACACTCAAAGACTCAAAGTAAGAGAATGGAAAGCAAAATTTCAGGTGAGTAGAACACAAAAGAAAACTGCAGTTACAATCTTAATCTCTGACAAAATACTCTTTAAGCCATCAAAAATTTTAAAAGATGAAGAAGGTCACCATATAATTATAAAAGATTCAATCCATCAACAAGAAATATCCATCCTAAACATATATGCACCCAACATAAGAGCACCAAAGTTCACAAAGCAGCTTCTAGGTAAACTTAAAAAAGAAACTGACTCTAACACTATCATAGTTGGAGACTTTAATACCCCACTCACAACCTAGACAAAAACTCAGCAAGGAGACCCAGAACCTCAATGAGACTCATGAACGAATGTACTTAATTGATACCTACAGAATACTCCATCGAATGACCACAGAATATATATTCCACTCATCACCACATGGAACGTACTACAAGACTGACCACATCATTGGTCGTAAATCAAACATAAACAAATTTCATAAGATTGAAATCTTGCCATGCACCTTCTCAGACCACAGTAGAATAAAAATAAATACCAAACCAACAAAGTACCCCCAAAACCCACAAAGACATGGACACTAGACAGTATGATGCTAAGCAACTGCTGGGTCAACAATGAAATCAAAACAGAGATTAAAAAGTACTTGGAAAAAAATGAAAATGAAGAAACATCTTACCAAAACCTCTAGGATGCTATGAAAGCAGTAGGAAGAGGGAATTCATATCTTTACAAACACAATGAAGAATATAAAGATCACAAGATAACAGCCTAACTAGTCACCTAAAGAAACTGGAAATGCAAGACCAGCAAAACCCTAACATCAGCAGAAGAATTTAGATCACCAAAATAAAAACCCAAATCCAGGACATAGAAGACAAAAAGATAATACAAAAAAATCAATGAAATAAAAGGTGGTTCTCTGAAAGGATAAACAAGATAGATGGTCCCCTAGCCAAACTGACCAAGAAAAAGAGAGAAAAATCCCAAAGAAACTCAATCAGAAACACAAAAGATGAAGTCACAACTGACCCTGAAGAAATACAAAAGATTATCAGAGACTACTATGTACAATTGTATGGAAACAAACTTGAAAACCTAGAGGAAATGGAGGACTTTCTGACATCACACAGCCTCCCCAGATTGAAACAAGAAGAAACTGAGACTCAAAATAGACCAATAACAATCAAGGAAATTATGTCATAAGAAAACTACCTACAAAAAAAAGTCCTCGACCAGATGACTTTCCAGCAGAATTCTACAAAACATACAAGGAGGAATTGATACCAATCCTGTTGAAAATATTCCAGGTGATTGAGAAAGATGGAACTCTCCCCAAATCATTTTATGAAGCTAACATCACACTGATACTCAAGCCAGGCAAAGATCCAAAAAAGAAAGAGAACTATAGGCCAATATCTTTGATGAACATAGATGCTAAAATTCTCAACAAGATCCTAGCAAACCGGATTCAACAACACATCTCAAAAATCATCCATCACAACCATCCCTGGGATGCAAGGCTGGTTCAACATTTGTAAGATCATAAACATAATTAAATACAACAGACGTCAAAACAAAAACCACATGATTATATCATTAGATGCAGAAAAAGCTTTTGATAAAATTCAGCACCGCTTCTTGATAAAAACCCTCGACCATCTAGGTAAAGGTGGATCATACCTCAAAATAGTAAAAGCCATCTATGAGAAACCCACAGTCAGCATACTCCTAAACAGACAAAAAATTGAAACTGGAACAAGACAAGGATGCCCACTCTCACCCCTCCTGTTCAGAATAGTTTGGGAAGTACTAGCTAGAGCTATCAGAGGAAAGAAGGTGATCAGGTGTATCCAGATAGGAAAAGAGGAAGTCAAGTTATCTCTCTTGCAGATGACATGATTGTATACCTTGAAAGCCCAAGAGAATCTGCCAAAAACTTCCTTGCACTGATAAAGGACTTTGGCAAAGTCTTAGGGTATCAAATAACAGTACAAAAGACAATCACATTTCTAAACACTAATAATAAGTAAACAGAAACCCAAATAAAAAGCACAATTTCATTCGCAATAGCCACAAAAAAAATGAAATACTTGGCATTTTCCTAACAAGAGATGTAAAAGACCTTTACAAAGTAAACTACAAAACACTGCTCATAGAAATCAAAGATGACCCAAACAAGTGGAAAAATATTTCATGCTCATGGATTCGAAGAATCAACATCATTAAGATGTCCATTTTACCTAAGGCAATCTACAGATTTAATGCAATATTCATCAAATTACCAGCAACATTCTTTTCAGATCTAAAAAAAAAATACAGAAATTCATATGGAAACATAAATGAGCAATACAGCCAAAACAATCCTCAGCCAAAAAAACAAAGCAGGAGGTATCGTGCTCCTAGACTTTAAACTATATTATAAAACTACAATAATCAAACGAGCCTGGTATTGGTACAGGAACAGGCATACAGACCAATGGAATAGAATTGAGATTCCAGAAGCAAAACCTCAATTTCTCAACCAACTCATCTTCGACAATGCCTCTCCTACCCACTACTGGGGAAAGGAGAACCTATCCAGTAAATGATGCTGAGAAAACTGGCTGAACCACATGCAGAAGATTGAAACAGGACACCTACCTATCCTCATACACAAAAGTTAACTCTAAATTGATCACAGATCTAAATGTAAAACCTCTAACTACAAGAACCTTAGAAAATACAGGAGACATCCTTATAGAAATTGGAAGTGGCAACCAATTCCTGAGCAAATCCCTGATGCCCATGCCATAAGAGATAAAATAGACAAGTTGGACCTCCTCAAACTGAAAAACTTCTGCAAAGCCAAACAAACCATCAAGAGAGTGGGTAGACAGTCCACAGAATAGGAAAATATATTTACTAACTGTAAATTTTACAAATGCCTAGCATGTAGGATAGACAAGGAACTCAAATGGTTAAAAATTTTTAAAAAGCAACTCTATTAAATGGTGAATATTTGTATACTAGCCCTAAATTTTATCTCACAATTTTAAAATAAAAATTAAATGAGGAAAAAAGTCAATAAAAGGAATAAACTAAAATAAGAGGGTTGTGGAGGACAAGGGCCTTGTTATGTTGATGATGTCTCATGGATGGCAGCCCTCAGGGAGCAAGAGATACTATATCTGAGTCAGGTTGAAAATTGAAATCTTATTGCCACAAAAAAGTCTGTTTTGTCAGTTTATGATCTCTATTTTAATGTTTATGCCAGTCAGTTTAACCTAAACTCCAAAGGGGCAAGGGAAGGGGATATGAGATGTGTCCAAACCTTCCCTGACATGACCTGGAATTGAGTGTTTCAGGTTTCTCTGAGGTCCCCTTAGCCAAAAAGGTGGTCTATTCAATTGGTTTGGGGGACTAGGCTATTACATTTGGTTTACTCTAGCTTGTAATCGCTAACACACTGATTTCACACTGAGACCTCTGGGTTCAAAGTGGGAGGTCATAAAGAAAGCTACTTCCACATCTTAGTCCCTGTAGCACAGAATATTTTGCATAAAGTCTGACTCAAAACACCAGCCTTCATACATGTCCTTCTTCTTCCACAGTTGAGTCAAAGAACAAAGACATGAGCAAATGCAGATTAACAAGATTTTCGTATATATCATCTCTGGAAAAGATAAGGGGCCATTGAGTCAAATCTGTAAGGGAAAAAGAAGCACCTGTACACAGCAGTAACCATTCTCCCAGTTTCAAGACCAGATAGATGTGGCCCAGATCGTGGGTCATCCAGGTTAACAGACAATCCAGGGTGGGCTCAGCTTATAGCACATGCAGGTCTCTTCTGCTCTCCATGGTGGAGTGCCTCAGTATAGTATCTTCTAACTGAACTTGTCTGCCCATGGTCTCCCATACACACATGCACTCCTACACACGTGCACACGCAACTCTTGAGGTTTTGGGCCTCTAGCTTATGTAATTACAGCAGGTTATATGTACCATAAAGGAACTGAGTACTCTTCTTGTGGACCAATGCCCTTTTATGGAAATCATATGTGGAAAGAGACTTTCTCATTATTGAATGAGATCCTTGAAAGGAGTCATCCATGAAATGATGGCTGATGATCTCTTAGCAGTTAGAAGGGTGACCCCTGGCTACTATTCATCCTTATATCACAACACATTTGCTCTGACCAGAAGTCTCCAAATACAAGTATTTGATCACCAATGCTGGCTACTCTAAAGATACAAGGAAACACGTAGCCATGTGGTTTCCTGCTATTCTTACTCACCGGGAGACTACTGGGCTTCCTACAAATTCACAGTACTGCTCTTTATTTTACCACCCACCTTTAGCAATGGGGCCTCAGGTGCTCTGTGTGAATGGGGGACGATTCTAGGATACAGGAAGGTACTGAAAACTGACAGCATAGGAAACAGGGGAGGTATCTACAGCACTGGAGTCAAAAGGCTGGCTTGGGTAATAATGTTGCAGAGGTGTTGCACACTAGAGTAGAGGTCATTGGAGGAACAATGATAAGAAGTCTTACCAAAACAGAGCACTGGGGAGAAAGGGTCTTTTTTGTTGCCAATAGGATGTCCTAAATTTGGGCTAATGGGTAGCTTTTCAGGCAAAGGAATGTCTTAAAAGTTGGAGTATCACTGGAAAAAATAAATATAGGTGTGAGGATGCAGACTGATGACTTCTCAAGGTGCCATTGCACTGTACTAAATTTGGATTGGGGAAGATGGGAGTACACTCACCTTGAAGCTGAGAGTGGATCTACATGCCTCCGCCCTAGAAAAAGGAGTACTGTCAATGTAAATGACTTAGGGTCTGAAGTAATCTGCTTAGTCAAGTGAGCAGTCATGTTAGCTGAGATGCTATAAACAACTTCTGTGGAATTGATAGGCTTGCCAGGGATAACTGTGGTCATGGTGGAACGGACTGGATGAGGAGTGAGGAAGAAAAAAGGATGGGACTCTACACACAGGGATGTCTGAGACTCCCTTCTACAGGAGTGAGACTTGAGAAAAAGGATATAAGACAAGGAACAGAGGAATATTTGGTGTGCAGGAGCAGCTCACCTCTTCCATAATAGTTGCAGTGGAAGTGGCGGCAGCAATAGCGATGGAATCAATTTTGTCCTCTGGCAGGGCCTATAACTGGCAGCTCTGGATAGAGAAAAGCTCCTTGGTGGAATATCTGAGACTTGATGCCCTGCACCACCTTCTCTAGCATCAGCATCATCAACAAGACTGGCGAGCTGGACACCCCAGCATTTTCTGTTGAACAACTCTAGTTGCAAATAAATGCTGGGACAGGGTACTGAAGCATGGCTGCATCTGTCCCAAGGCAAGACGATCTCCATCAGAGTTGAAAGCACTGGAATAGGTATGTTCTTCCAAAAAGCTCATTGGAGGCACCTAGTCCTTCTCACTAGAGTTATTTTTTGAGTATGCAAAAGGGAGATTTCCCTCCAGAGGTCCAGGACAGCAACCAAAGAAAATGAGTTCTTCCTGGGTCTATAGGAGCTTAGACATCAATGATAATTCCTCCTTGCCAGGGTGGAGGTATTTCTTGACCTCCTGTTCCTTGGTCTAAACCGGATACTCTTCTTTCTTATGGGGCTCTTTTTGGGCCCTCCCCTTGATCTCCTTGGGGAGTCTGGATAGTATCAGTTTCATAGGACTGTCAAACTGCTCAGGTGTGGAAGGCAGGACGGTATACTTGTGGCTGACAGGAGAGTTCCTGGCAGAGGTCAAGTGCCCATACCTCAGCGAGTTCCCAGCTTACAGCGCTGGTTTCTTTTTCGGGGCTTGATCCCAGGCTACAGGCAGTAGGATTTCCATAGAGGAGCCTGTGACCTGCGGAAGAGGACACTGCTCCTTCAGGGCGATGTAGAGTCTAAGTAGTGGAGGCACACGACCCAGATGCAGGTTGAGCAGCCTGAAAGCAGGAACAGGGAGAGGAGCAGTCCCAGGCTCCAGGAAGAGACCTTGGCCAGTCGAGGGAGTCTGGAAGAACAGGGAAAAGGGTGGGAGGTGACTCTGTGGGTGCCGCCAGCGGCACAGAAAATCAATTTAGTAAGAAAATTGACCATTGAGAGCTGGTTGTGCGCCTGTGACTTGGAGAAAAGAGTAAGCCACGGAGACAAGTCTCCTTAGCGACCAGCTCCAATCTCAGTCAAGCAAACATTGACCAATCCCGTGCCTGTGATGTCACAATGGGGCTCATGATGGTGATGGGGCTTCTCCCGGAAGGGCGCGTGGTCCCAGGCCATCGAGCCAAGAAGATGCGACAAGTGGCATCTCGCGAGCTTCCGGTCTACCACCGGCGCCGGTGGACGTTCTAACACTGGGGGACATCCTGCTTCTACTTGCAGAGATGATTGGCACCAGGTGGACATCTCTGTGGGGATTGGTGGGACTGTCTGGCTTGGGCACTCTCTGACTGTGTGTCGCCGAGTCACCCGGTCGGAGCCTGCTCAGAGCTCAGCCTAGGAGCAACCCAAGTCCTGCCAGTTTCCTCCAGGTTCTCTTCCATCTTCACGGCTGCCCTCGTCGCTAGTGTTACGAGCCCAACAGCGAATGTTTCTTAGATGGAGACTCGGTTGTCCTACCTGACTGGTTGCTGCACCCTATGACATCTCTTCCCAGTACGCGGGGCCTCTTTGTTTCTTTTTGCAAACTGGGTAAAATCGCTTGACCTTTAAAACATTTCTTAGGTGATACATGTGGGGGTGTCTCCTTATCATGTGCACATCATGTATAATCATTAAAAAAAATTAGTTATTGGTGTACTTAGCACTATGGCATATCTATAATGAGCTCAAGCACAACTAAGAGGAAGTCTTAACTTCAACTCCTAAACTGCCCATCGCTAGTTCTCTGGCCCTCTTTGATTATGTCTAGAAAGTAAACACATCATTTATTTGTAAGGTAATAGTGGAGCAATGTATTGGATGAAAATATGGTCAACACAATGTGTTCACTGTGAGCATGCCAGCGAGGTCCCTTCTTCCCTACATGTTATTGCCTGTTAAATATAACTCGATATTCTTATGCCCAAGAGAGGAAACTTTCACTCATGGGTATCAGGATTAGGAAAACATGTATTATTTTCCTAGAAGCTGGAAGCCTCAGCGTGACAAGAGAGATTTGGAAAAACCTATACGTGATTTCATCTAGTTTAAATCTCACTCCTTAGGGTTATTCCATTGGCTTCTTTTCTCTCTTGGGTCGTATACCAGACAAATGACTTGAAATACTAAGACCCAGAAACCAAGGGCCAGAGGTCAATAAAAATATTTTAATTTTTACTTTTAAAAATTTTATTTAAAAATAACATTGATGTACTTAACACAATTGTTTTCAGCCATCTACTGATAATATTTCTTTAATAGTATGTCAGAGTAAATTTGGCTAAAGTTATTAGGCTACAAAGCAGTATTGCTCAGACACAAATTCTGTTTCAAGTGATGAGAGCTACTGGAATCCCTTTATAACGTCTCCAGGAGCAGAAATGGTTGAAAGTAATGACATTTAACTATAGTTTCTTGGTATCATTTGAGGAGAGTTCAATAGGGAATAATCTGTTGATTTTGCTTGTTTGAAAAAAATAACAGTTTAGATAAAATGTTGGACCCAGATTATCCATAGGAATTCTGAAAACACATTATCACATATCAGTCTTTTTAAAACAATAACAGTCATGTTGTTTCTAGCATAATCAATCACTAAGGATTTTTTTATGGTAATTTGTAATGATAAAATTGTACCTATCTCATGTTGTTGATTTGAAGGTTAAATTCGGTAATTAGCATGAAAATGTTTAAGTTCTAAAAATTACTTTGTGTTACTTTGTGTTATTATTTTCTTGTTGCTATATACATTCTTTACAATATTGTTCATGTTAGACAGTGCCTTTTGTTTTACTGTTTTAAAAACAAGAGTATTGTTCAAAGTTCAGTAGAAATGAAAGGACTTTTGTTAAGTTTTGAAGTTTAGTAATTAAACCATAGATATTTATCAACACCTATTACTTTAAAATATATTCAGCAACTAACTTACTCATATATTTCTCCTTTGAATTTTGTTAAGAACCTACTTTTAGATGCTTTACTTTAGATTTTGCCAAATTTTTTCTAGCATTCAAAGATTTTTTTCACTGTAGCCCATATAGTTTCTAGTCTCTAGTTCTCATCTCTTCTTCTTCCTCCTCTTCTTCCTGCTTTTCCTCTTCCCTTTTCTTCTTCTTCAGGATGCTTTCAACATGTAAGAATAATTCTTAGCTCACAGGTCATACAAAATAATCTGTGGGCCTCCCTTTGCCAATTCCCATTGCAACAGTTTTGAGTAAATCATTTATTTGTCTTCCCACTCTTGTCCTTACTCTCCTGCTAATCAACATAGCTTCCAGAGAGTTTCTCCCTAAACATAAGTCAGCTCATATCTTTCAAATCTCTTCAGTGGATTATGCTATGCAAAAGTCAAAGGCCTCAAAATGTCTCCAAAGCCCTAGGAATCTCAGTCCTCCATTTCCTTTCTGATTTCATTGTCTTCTCCTCTCCACATTAAGCTCTCTTTTTCTCAACACACTAATGTCTTTTCTATTCCCTGAATACTTTATGGATGTTCTTTCCTCATGATCTTTCTATCTGGAAGTTCCCTCTGCCTGAAACTTATTCCTCAGATATACACATTGTTATTTTCTAGAATCCTTTTTTTGTTCCTTCTTAAATTTCACCTTCACTATAATTACAAAGTGCCATCTTCTTCCACCAACTAACACTATTCATCTCCCTTTTCTACATTCCATCTATCCATAGTACACACCCTACGTACTATTTATTTTACCCATTTAGTTATTTTTTATCTATATGTTTATACTTGTGTTTATATATTTGCACATCTTTGTTCCCTTCCATCCCCCAATTAGAGAAGGAGGATATTTTCTTTTCACTGTCATATTCCCTGAACATACCCATAAATCATATGAAAAAAGTACCTGGCATTTGGTAAGGAATCGATAAGTTTTTTTTATAGGAAAAAAAAGCTTTAATTCTGAGTGCCACATCTATTATTTGTTGTTGGTATACCTATTCAAGTTGTCTATATCTACCAAACCTCAGTTTCATCTCTTGTTAAATAGACTCATAAAGCTCTCATCTCAAAACTCATTAGAGGAGCAAAAGGAAATTTAAGATATATGCAAAAAGAAGTAACTGTTATTATCTTCAGCATGAATTAAGCAGGAATCCAGTTTTGGAGATGTGTAGAAAGATATAGTGAACATGATAACATTCAGAATCAAAAGTGAATTCAGCCCTTAAAGAGAATTCAAAGCCTTGAATTCCCAGGGATATAAGAGGTATAAACCTCAAAGACATAAATTTAGAAGGACGTTATTCTTATTACATTTATTTGTTTGAGTGAGCCCAAGACAATGATGCTGTCAGGAGAGTTGTGTACATCAGGGATGAGTAGTACTTGCTACGTTATACTCACAGAATACTCCAGATGTTGGAGACTTTAAATTCTCAGGACTCCAAAAAAAGACAGAAACAACATTTCTAATATGGAAAGGAGAAGAAATTGAAATAAATAGAGCCAGTTACAGTGGCTCACGTCCGTAATCCATCACTTTAGAATGTGAAGAATAGAAGACCAGGCTACACAACAAAGTGAGACCAAGTCCCTACAAAACAGAAAAATTAGCCAAGCATGGAGGTGGGTGCCTATAGTACCAAATACTTGAGGTGGAAGGATCACTTGACCTCAAGAGTTTGAGGCTGTTATGAGCTGTGTTTATACTGTTACACTCCAGTCTATACAACAAAGTGAAATAATGTCAAAAAAAAAAAAAAAAGGAGAGAAGGAAAGAAAGAAAAAAAAAGCAAGAACATGACTTTGGGAAATAATAACATCATGGATAGTGAAAAACTTATGTAATGGTCATGGATGATTCCTCAAGAAGACTACCAATCAAAATGTGTCTGTACAAAACAACAAATCTAGAAAATGCATCAAAACTAAAAGTAATAAAACTGAAAGAAGAATGAGATGGCCACAATTAGTGTAAAACTTCATCGCTCCTCTCTCTGTAACTGATAGAACAAGTTGGGCAACAACATATATATATATATGACTTGAAAAACACTATCAATAAAATTGATCTAACTTAGAGAATACTCTGCCCCCCTGCCCCCCAAAAAGCCAACACACTTTTAAAGTAAACATAAACATTTTCCTGGATAGGCTATATCCTGGGTCATAAAATAAATTTAAATATATTTTATATTAATATCACACAGATTATGTTTTATCACCACTATATATTAAGGTAGAAATCAATAGTCCAAAAAAATCTTTAAAATTCCAGTTATAGAAAATTGAACAACATATTTCTAAATTAACCACGTCAAGAAGAGATTACAAGAAAATTCAGAAAATATTTGAAATTGAACAAATGGAAACATAAAATATGAACTTTATGGAACAAAGCTCAAGCAATTTTAAGTATTGAAAGTTTGTATTTAAAAGTGATATATAATCAAAATTTAAATTTCTGGCTTAATAAACTGGAAAAAGGTGAATTTCATTAAAGAGAAGGACTGGAAATGTAGATCAATAGAAGAAAATATAGGGTCCAGAAGTTGACTCATTTTTTATCTTTTGAAGGATAACTGTCTTTGCATTACACTCTTTTGGAGAAATTGAACATTTTATCAAAAAAACTTTTACCTTTATTGTGACTCAAATAAAAAAAAAAAATAACACATTACACACCTAAATGTAAAACCCAATACTATAAAGTGTTTAAAGGAAAATATTGGAAACCTAGGTAAGGTAATCCTTGTTAGGTAGGATTTTTTTAAAAAATGAGATACATTTGGTTTTCTTCAAAACTAAGGCCATCAGTCCCTTAAAATACACTCTTAAAAAACACAGTAGAAGATAAAATAATTGTAAAACACATATCTGTGAAAGAACTGGAATTTGTTACATGTAAATATACTCTGTTTTTTTTTTTACTTTAAAATTACATTTTATTTCTTTATGAATGTGTTTTTGTTGTTGCTGTTGTTGTTTAAAGAGGTTCATTTTACATTTTCTTCAAGAGTCTTGTGCCTCCTGGTAAGTGCACTGGTTTGTTTCACAGTACTCTCCACGACCACGACCAAGGACAGTTCTTTTTGTTTGTTTGTTTGCTTGTTTTTGTTTTGTTTTGGTTTGGTTTTTTGAATTGGAGTCTCACTCTGTTGCCCAGACGGGAGTGCAGTGGCCGTTGCGGCCACTGCAGCCTCGACCTGCTGGGCTCCGGCGATTCTTCTGCCTCAGCCTTCCAAGTAGCTGGAAATACAGGCGCGCCCTACCACGCCCAGCTATTTATTTATTTATTTATTTATTTATTTATTTATTTATTTATTTATTTATTTATTTATTTATTTATTTATTTAATTGTAGAGATGAGGGTTCGCCAACTTGCCCAGGTGGGTCTCGAACCCGCGGGCTCAGAAGGACGGTTCTTATTGCTGGAAGGAGTGAGTGAGTGCTCACGCCAGGGTGGGGCTGGGGGTCGGTGGTGCTTTCAGAGACATCTGGCTTCAGGCAGGAAGCCAGGGAGGTCTGCGCCCTGGTGAGGAAGGAGTGCGAGGGACTCGCCCTGAGCTAGGCTGAGTGTCCTTGCAGGACCTGCCGCCTTCCTGGGGTCTCCCAGCCCCGTCTTCGGGGAGGCAGGAGGGGTGGAGAGAAAGGAGGATCCGGTAGGGGGAAGTCAGGGAGCAGATGGGCTGGGGGCCAGGTATGCGGGGAAGGGGGCGTTGGCCCTTGCCTCAAGTGTCTGTTCACACTCACAAAATGGGGGTCCAGGGGTTCCTTTGCACCAGGGCGGTTCAGCCCTGCCCAGGTCTGCTCCTGGGCCCCACCTCCAGTAATAACCCCTTGGCATGACCCAGCCCAGCCTGAAGACCCCACCTTCTGACCCCTCCAGGCCCCTGCCCCCCGCTTTAGTGCAACAAAGACTTGTGGAGAGGGGCCTCTGTAGTCAGGAGGCCAAGCCCCAGCTGTCCCTTCCCTGCTGGCCTCAGAGGTGCCACTGGGACCCCCACTGCTGCCCCCCGCCCCACCCACTCAAGGCTCCGGCCTCTTTGGGCGGCCCGACCTTACTCGTAATATTTAAAAAACTCAATTAAAAGTGAACAAAAAATATATACATAGACCTTTTACTAAAGAAGAGATATTGGAGGAAAATAAGCACACACACAAAACAATGTTTGGCATTATCAGTCATTAGGGAGATTCAAATTATTTATGAAAAGGAAAAGAATTCCAAAAGTTTTATAAAGATTTAGACAAGGAAAATGTTAAAAAGGAAAATTTAAATCCACACATAATAGAAAATAAAAGCAAAATTTATATAAATATGCAGCATACTGAGACCAGAAATACATTTTTAAAAATATTCAAGATGTTTATTTCTGAGGTGTAATAATAATTTAATTTAGAACAATGATAAGAATGACAACAGATTTCTCATCAGAAACTATGCAAATCAAAGACACAGAAGTGACTTTTTTTTTTTAAACCGGAGTCTCACTCTGTCACCCAGGTGCACTCAAGGTTACCACAGGCTCGACCTCCTGGGCTCAGGTGACCCTTTCATCTCAGCCTTCCAAGAAGTTGGAACTGCATGTGTGAGCCACAACGCCTGGCTAATTTTTTTTATTTATTGTTGAGATGAGGTCTTGCCAAGTTGCCCAGGCTGGTCTTCAAACTGTGGGTTCAGGCAATCCTTTCATTTTGGTCTCCAAAAGTGCTGAGATTATAGCCATGAGCCACCGCACCTGGCCAACATCTGTAAAGTACTAAAAAAAAAAAATTATCGATTTTATAACACTGAAATTGAGGGAGAATGACACAGAAGAATCATTTGTTCAAACTTAGTACTGATTACTGGTTCTTGAATAAAGCAGTAAGCAATAAGAAAGTAAGACAAACTACTTGATGTGTTAAAGGAGTCTATAAAAGAAACATGGAAATTAAAATTAAAAGCAAAATGGTAGGGAAGCTCCTTAAAATTTTAGAGTGCGATGAGGATTTCTGTTGTCATTTCTCGTCTTCAATATGGAACTGAATTCTCCAGCCAGTGCAATATAACAAACAATATAACATATGGATTGGGAAAAACTACTAATATTCTTTTTAGTATATGAATGTTTACATAAAAATTCAATGAATATATTGATAAAATAGAATTACAAATAAAAATATGATGTATATAAAAACAACATTAAATACATTGTATTCCTGTATGTCAGATACAAATTAAGGAGTTCTAAAAATGACATCATTGCATAAAACAAAATATTATATAACTCTCAGGTATATTACACTCTGAGAATATGTGTCTGGGTACACACAAATGACTTCAGCCATGAGAATACACTGTGCAGACAATACAATTTCAATGGTAATACACTCAGGAGAATGAGGCTAGTAGTATTCCATGCCGTTTTAGCTGTAGGAGTAGCTCTGTTGACATTCCTCCTGGTCTGGTGACTCTACTGTATTGGATTTCTGCCTCTCTGCACCAATTTCATACTGAGCTTTTTGCTTTGTCATTTCACATAAACTCTCTAATGACGAATTAGAGTGGTTTGATTTTTGTCTATTCAAGGGAGTGTGCCTATTGTTCAGAGGTCCCTGAGATAAAAATAATAGTGATCATTAATATATAATAAATTCTTATTAGAATCCAACTGGTTTTTAGATCATCTTATTTAAACTTAGTAACAATTATATAAACTAACAAGTATCTTTTTTTTTTTTTACAGCTGAGGAAACTGATGCTCAAATTCATAAATTAATGTGCCAAAATTACACATCCAGTGAATGATGAAGTATGGGTAAGCCCAATGTCCATGCTCTTTGACATGTTGCAAATCACTGCCTCTCCCTGGTCCAGTCACTGCAAAGTTACATTTCTGTAGAGTATAGGTTTCTCTTCTATTAATTTATAGTCAGAAAAGCAAAGCTGTATATTACACATCATCACAATATTTTTCTAAAAACTTCCAGTTACCAAGTTTTTTGAAGAGTCATAGAGATTACAAATTTTTAGAGTATTGTTCAGGAATGGGTTGTACTGAGCAACACTGAAACTTTATTTCCACTTTACTGAGTGAACAGTACATGTTCAATATTTCCCAGAGATCAAAAACTCCAGGCCAGCTAACAAGAAGAATGCAAGGTCAAATTCATTTTTACATTGCCTATCAATAAAGATCAAGTAGGAGAAAAAAAGAAAAGAGCAGAAAAATTTAAATTCTCTCAAGATTGTTATTTGATTCAGTACAATGAAGTAGTTCTTATAAAAACAAAAAAGAATCACAGAGGCACTGAATCCCTAGCAAAGGGAAAGAAAATAAGCTATGAAACAATGCATTAGTGATGAGTTCCACTTCAAAGGGAAGGAATCTTAAAAACATATGGCCAGGTATCATATTCAAATGACATTCTATTGTCCTGGTCTGAAGAAAAGCCTCTATCAATAAAATTTCACAAAATATGAATAAAAAACACCACAGCTCTGATGATAGTCAATAACCTTCCAGGCACTACTGAATGATAAACAATAAAGTAAAAGAAAGACTAACTGTAGGAAGATTTGAATTAGGAGTAGGACTGATTCAAAATCAAGTAAAGCTATATCTTTAAAATACTGATACTATAGATGAATGCACCAATTGATTTGCATACTGACATGTTGATATTAAGATAACTGTTCATGTAACTAAAACAATGCAAAGTTTTTTAAATTATAAGGAGTTGTTTAAAATCAACTCTGAAGAACTATTGTATCTGTGGTTATTTTATGTGAAATATTTAAAGGAAGAAAACTGGCCCTGATAGATAACAACTCTATAATTTCCTGAGCAATTGGTATAAATTGACAGATGAAACTTTATAATGGCTAGTGGTTTGTGACTTTAATTCAAGCATAATTAATTTGAAAATTCCTGTTAAATATAACTAATGGTGAAACCATTATTTAAGCTTATATTTATATATTATATTTCCAACAGTCTGATAGAGAATTAACCAATAATATTTTATTGGGGAATTACATAATTTTATATAAATGGTCCATATTCTTACTTTTACAGACAATGGCCCTGAAGCCTGAAAAGATGTAAAGACATCTTGTTGGTCCCAAAGAATTAGTAGCAAAATTAGAAAGAATTGTTGAATTTGTTGTTTTCTAGGTTACAGTGAATATTATTTTTTTCCTCCCAGTTTTCCTCTATTGTGAGTAGAACTGTCTCATCTCAAAATAAATGTTCAAATCTTAACTTCCAGTTCCCATAAATGTACCTTTTTTTTAAATTGAGGATTTTCAGATGCAATGAAGTTAAGATGAGATCATCCTAGATGACTACAATGGCTCCTAATCCAATGACTGGTGTCCTTAGAAGAAGAAAATTTGAATATATAGATAAGCACAGGGAAGAGAAAATGTGAAGGCACAAGCAGACATATAGAGATAAGGGCATATGAAAACCGAGGCAGAGACTGGAGTGATATGTCTTTGGCATATCCAAGTTGTCAGCATCACTCTTCTTGTACTTTGCGGTCAGTACAAAATCAAATAAGTGAACACAAGCACTACAATACCATGACAGTCTAACTGAAAAACAGATGACTATTAACCAACTAATGGGCAACTAGCATGGACAAAGTGGGTTTTCTAGACACAGGGATGAATCAAGTTCCCAGTAGAAAAGTTAGTCTGCCACGTTACTCAGAATAGTGTGCAACTTAAAACTGAAACCATGGAAAACAAAACCATGGATAAAGGGGACAATTGTATCTGAAGCAACATAAGAAGTTGCATGGAGAAGCTGTTATTTATGAGACATAGACTCTGACCACACAAAATCTGCCAGTGCCTTGATCTTATACTTCCCAGACTCTGGAACTGTGAGAAATAAATGTGTATTTTTCATATATCACCTAGTTATTTTATTTTTGTTACAGCAGCTTGATCAGACTAAGCAGGTTTGAATGTCACACAATTTCCCACATTCTAACTTATCTGTATTAAATATATATTATATTTTTGGTCAGAATAGAACTGGTCCTTTTTTAAAAATGTAAACTGACAAATTTTCTCTTGTAATTGGTGTGCATAGTCTATCTACATTTAATATAATTACTGACAAGTTTGAATTTAGGTCTATTGTTCTCTTATATTTCTGTTTGCCCTCAGTAATTTCTGTCCTTTCCCCCCCCCCTTTTTTTTTTTGCCTTTTAAAAACTATTTGAAAGTGTTTTAATAGTTCATCTTAATTTCTTTATTGGAATTTTGGTTGTATGCCTTTGTTATATTTTAGTAATTGCTTGGAACATTAATATAAATACATATATGGGGAGATTAAAAAAAACTGAATTTATTTATTAAAAATTGCCTATTCTTACATGTTTAAACTTCACTTACCTTCAAAGTACTGTCCATTTGATGCAATACAACTAATGAGATACTTTTTCTACTGCTCAAAAGTTTTTGAACTCAATTTTTATGCCTTTAAATGCTTCTGCCATTTTTTGTTTCACCTCTTCTACACCAGCAATAGGTATATAAATAAAAAGGGTTCAAATAAATGTATACACATTTTAAGACAGATAAAACTGTATTAAACTGTATTAAAATTGAAATAGTCAATATATACCAATAACAAAAGATGAATTCAAGTCACGTTTGACTTCTGCAATTACAAGAGGTGCTCAAAGTGGTACTGTCAGCACTTCTGATTATGGCAAACTAAAAGTAATACATAGATAACCTCACTTAAAATGTGTATATGTTTTTTTGGCCCCCACCCCCCAGAATTTACTAAATGTAAATCTAGATATATTTTTCTATTTTTAACTAGGTAAATATAACAGATATAATCACCTTTTCAGTCTTTTTGGAGATAGTTATTTTATCTTTTAAAATTAAATCCCAAAACTTACTTCAATTTTAAGCTATAGCTGACTTGTATATTTTATCTGTATACACTCTATAATCCCTCACATAGGCAACTTGAAAATTTTTGCTTTTTACAATCTTGCATATTTTTTAAAACTTAAGAGAAGAAACATAATCAAGTAAATACTCATCAGGATACTGACCTTTCTATTGCTTTTTTTCATTGTTAACATACTACATTTTCCTCTGGTATAATTTTCTGACAGCCTGAAAAACTTCCTTTGTCATTTTTCTTTAAAAGAGCAGTTCTGCTGGCAACTAGTTAAATTAGGTTTCCTTCAGTGGAAAATGCCTATTTTAATGTCAAAACTGAGAGACATTTTTGCTGATTATACAATACATAGATGGACGTACTCTCATTTAAATATGGTCATGGGTACCTAAACAGCAAGGATACCCTCTGGAACATGCATTGTTAAATGATTTCATTATATTGCAAACATTACAGAGCATAGTTATACAAACCTAGACAGTAGAGGCTACTACACAACGAGGTTATGTGGTTCAGCCTATTGGTTCTAAGCTACAAACCTGAACGACATGTTGCCATACTGAACAATGTAGGCAAGAGTAACACAATGCTAAGTATTTGTACATCTAAAGAAGTTTTAACATAGAAAAGGTACAGTAAAAATGCTATTAAAGATTTAAAATAGAATATTAATATCGAGTACTTCTCATGGAAGTTGCTCTGGATGAGTCAATGAGTGAGTCATGAATGAATATAAATGCTTAGGATATTAAAGTACATCACTGTAGACTTTATAAACATTGTACATTAGGTTACACTCAATTTATAAAAAATAATTTTCTTTCTTCAACAATAAATAAGCCTTAGTTAACTAAGTTCTGCTTTATAATTTTTTAATTCTTGTAATAATACTTAGCTTAAACCACAAGTATATTGTGCAGCTGTACAAAAGAATTTTCTTTCTTTATATCACTATTTCTATAAGCTTTTCAGCATTTTAATTATTTTATTTTATTTTTTTTTACTTTTTAAACTTTTTGTTAAAAATTAAGTCACAAACACTCACATTAGCCTAGGCCTACACTGGGTCAGGATCACCAATATCACTATCTTCCTCCTTTGTTTCTTGTCTCCCTGGAAGTTCTTCAGTGGCAATTAACATGCATGGAGCTGTCATCTTCTACTATAATAATGCCTTTTTTGGAATACTTTTGAAGCACATGCTAAAGTGGTTTTACAGTAATTTTTATAGATAATAAGTATAGTACTGTACTATATTTTGTACAAAATAATTACAGTAAGTATAGTACTGTGAATACATAAACCATTAACATGCATTTACAATCACTGTTATTATGTAGTGCATGTAATTGTATATTCTATACTCGTATGTGACTGGCTATGTAGATTTATTTACACTGGAATCACTAAAACAATGAGTAATGTGTGTGCTATAATTTCACAACTACAATATCACTAGGCAATAGAAATTTTCCACTCCAATATAATCTTATAGAACCACTTTATGATTCATGTTTTTAATTATGTTTATGAGTTGTATCATGTTTATTGACTTGTGTATTTTGAACCACCCTTGTATCCTGGGAAAATATTCACTTAATCATTGTAGATTATTTATTGCTGTACGTTAGATTCAGTAAAGGAAGTTTTGTTAAGGAAGTTCTTATTATATTTTCTTTTAATTTCTGATGTTGTTTTTAGGATAATTTAAGTTATTTTAATGATTGTATATAATCTCTTTATTCTCTTAGCTCTATGTTTTCATCTCAGGGAGTGCACAAGGGTCTGTTTAGATTTTCCTTTGTTGGGTCATGGTTGAGAAATTATCTCAAAGGAATATGCTAAGCCGGGCTCGGTGGTTCAACCTGTAATCCTGCTCTTTGGGAGGCTGAGGTGAGTGAATTGCCTGAGCCTGCGGGTTCGAGACCAGCCTGAGCAACTTGGCGAGACCTCATCTCTACAATAAATCAAAAAATTAGCAGGGTATGGTAGTGCACGCTTGTAGTTCTAGCTACCTGGAAGGCTGAGGTGGAAGGATTGCTGGAGCCCAGCAGATTGAGGCTGCAGTGGCCGGGAGTGGTCACTGCACTCCAGTCTGGGCGACAGAGTGAGATTCCAACTCAAAAAAAACAATCATATAATTAATCTCATTTTTTTTACATCTCCCAGAAATCACGAAACTCCTTTGCCTGATTTATAATGACTTGGAAACCATTTATTTATATACTTTACCCATTGTTTTTTTGTGTGTGTTTCAGATAGGAAGGTAAATCTTGTTAGAAGGCAAGTCTCTGTTACTCTACCTTGAATTGAAAGAAAAAAAAAGTCTATTTCTAAATAGTTTTATCTTACATTAACAAGTATAGTATAGCAGGTAAAGAATCTCAAAAGTTATATTTTTAACTTAAAAAAATCCCATGTCTATTTCTAAATACCCTCAGTTTATATTAACATGTATTTGAATATCTCAAAAATTGTCTCAAAAAGGTACTTTAAAAAACGTCACAAGGTTCCCATTTATCTTAATGGGGCTAACTTTTCCCCCATTAATCTCATCTGTCTCCTTCTTTGCTCCTAATGATACTAACCTAAAGGGAATTGCACAGTTATATAAATGAAATGAACATTACTTGTATGTTAGAACAAAACCTAAAATACATGGAGCTACTTGTTGCCTTATTTTGACTCTTTAAAATAAACCTGTTTCACTTTTCTCATTTGGCCCATGCAAATGCATGAAGTGTATATTGAAATCTATATATATAGATATATATAGCTATAATATATATATATTACATACATACATATATTCTGTATGATTTTCACTGCATGTGTTAACAGAGCACTATAATTAAGAAGTTACTATTAACCCTTATCTATAAATGTTACCAGTATAAAGGGAAAATTTTATATGTATAAAGTTTTAGTAGAAACTGATATTGAAATTACCATATTTAATAGTGCAAAGCCAGTATTTCAAGGATTTTGAGAGCTCTCTATTTTACCTATAATAAGTTTCTTTTCTCCATGCTTGCCCCAGCATGTCACTCTTTTCTCTCTTCTTTCTCTAATAAACTTTATTTGGAACTTAAAAAAAGATTAAAAACACATGATCAAGAGTACTTTCAAAAATTATCATTTGGGGTTATTAAATCCTATCCTAACCTATGCTGTTGTATTAAACCAGTCAAAAATATTAAACTTATGTAACTGGAAAAGTAAGTGGCATAGTGTAGTAAATATACTATATGATTTTACTATGATTAACTCTTATGTGTTAAAACTACCTCCAACCAAATAACATGGCTACAAATGATATATGTACTACACTTCTGTGATGTCTGCATTCCACTGATGCACCAAGTGCAAAGAAAGAAGTTTTATAGCTGTCAAACTTGGTTTCTTTCCTGGTCCTATTACTTTCTTCAGAGTGAGATCAAAGAAATTTCCTTATCCTCTCTCCCTCAACTTCTCTCTTCTTTGAAATTATGGAGTTTTGACATTGGAGGCATACTATGAATGTCCAGTGAAATTAGATAAGAAAAATCAGTTTTTGAAATTTGGCATATATATATATATATATATATATATATATATAATAGTCATACCTTTGTGTTCTGATAGAAAAAAGTCATTTGAAGAGCATCTGGCAAGACTCTAGTGTGACAGATGAAGGAAAGCAGCACTGACTGCTCATGAAGGCCTGCCACACATCAACTCCTAAAATCCCTCTGGTCATCTGTGCTTATTCACAGTGCTGCCCATCCTAATGATACAGAATACCCTGGTTCTTATTCTAAGTGGAGGGCCCCAGCTCAGGGGATAACTAACGGTGGCCACAGTGGGTCTTCAGGAGACAGAAACCACAATATGGGGTCTTGTTCAGGTTTTCTCTCATTCCCTCTACTCCCGACTGACACTAGTACTTGCCTGTTGTAATCCTACATGCTGTGCCTTACCTCCTATATCTGGGGGTCTGCCACTTCCTTCTTTTTGTCACATGGTGCCATCTTAAGCCCATCTCATCTATGTGACTGTCAACATCCAATGATGCTGAACATCTTGGTCCCTACTCCACTCCTGGAGAGATTTCTTGGAGCCAGAAGTTTCCTCAAGGTCTATATCATGACTATAATAATTAGAAGCTGTTTGATTCCGTGAGCCTCAGTTTTTCTTACTGGAGCATACACTCCTCTCTTGAGACTTCTGAGTGCTTCATTCTGAGCTATACCTCAGACTAAACCTATCTTTAAAATATAGAATACATTGCTGCAATTGCATGACAAAATGTAAAATTTACCAGAATAAATGAAAACTAACATGAATGACAGAGATTCAAGAAGACAGAGGCCAAGTCCAGTTTCTCTGGTTGCAGTGGAAATCTGTGAGGATGAGTAGTCTAAGTAAAACTGAACAAAAAGACATTTAAACATTTGACAAGCTAAATCAGCAAATGGAGTTTTCTGACACACATCAGAAAAGATAAAGTCTCCAATAAGGTCTAAAGAATAGAAGAATTGGGAAAAAAGAATAGAGGAAAGAGGCAAGAGTGGGTCACATGGCTCTCTCCCAGCAGAAACTCATATGCTCTTGGTATTGATGGAAAAGGCCAACTAGGTAAAAAAAAAAAAAATAGAGAGGTTTGTTATGAGTCAATATGAATGACTATGGCTCAGATTACAGTCATAGTAATCTTGGCTGTGTGTCTGAGGTAGTCAGGTAGTCAGGTTACTGTTTGGTTTAACATAATTTTGGGAAACAGACATTATGGGCAAAGATATAAACCAATACATGCAATGTATACATTGGATTGACCCAGAAAGGTGGGACATATTAATACAGGGGCTTTTAAGTTGTATATGAATTCCAAGATTTTCTGATTGGCAATTGGTTGAAAGAGTTAAGTATATTTGAAGATTTAAAAAGTCAGTAGAAAGGAATGCAAAGAATGAGGCAAGATGGCAATGGAATTGATCAGAATATGAGAGTCTCCGTAAAAGCGAGTGTCCATAAAGACTGCATGAGTGGGTGTGTGCCAGTGGGTGAGTTAAAGTCTGTCTGAGAGGAGACTCAGGTTCAAGCACCCAGAGCTTTCCTCTGGAGGTGGCTGCAACCCATCACTGCCCTGAGATCAGAGTCCTTGGCATTGTCTGTCTTCTCAGGGGTGTATTGGAAGGAAGCAGCAGAGATCATCTACTACTCACCACCTGGCACCTGGCCTACACTGCCATCTGCAGCAGCAGTCTGGGCTCTAACAGCAGGAACTGTGGAGAAGATGCAGTGAGGAAATCTGGAATAGAGCCCTGCCATCAGTAAGGAGATGCTGACCACTGACATTTCCACTGTCCCAGGACCAGGCAGAGACTTGCATTGCCCAGCCAGCTCTGTCCAGCCTCCAACCTGAGACCCAGAGGCTATCTCCACATGCCTCTGTGATCAGCCATCAGACAGGGTGAGACACAAGCCCCTCTCCCATGATGGACGAGGCACAGACATGTCTGCTCTGAGGGAGACTTGTCAGCAACTGCAGCAGCAGACAAGTCAGGTGAGTCTGGATCTAATTCACCTTCATCCCACAGTAGTCCGTGAGGTGTCTGACCCATGCAGAGCAACCCCATTGGCCTGCAGTGAGAGCTGAGGAGATGGGCTGGAGACCAGAGACACACCATAATGCAGTGGCAACCAAAAGAGGCAGCTGCCAAAAGTGGTGGGCAGTGCTTGAGAAAGGAATCTGAAGTTCCAGAAACAGTTACAGAGGAAATTCTTTGCTTTTCTATTTTTTTCTGTCTTTCTGTTTTTGCTTATGTTTTTGTACTTTCTTTGTTTTAGTTGTTTTATTGTTATTTTTAGATTTTCTATTTGTGTATTGGTAGTTTTGAGGATAAGTACTTCAGCAGAGCTTTTTTTTATTTTATTTTTCCCTTGTATGCATGATTGTATTTTCTTTTTCTGTTTTTGAGTTTCGTTGTTTATTTGTTAGTTGGTGTGACTATTTTGCTGGTGTGACTGTTTTGTTTCTTCTTCTCTCTCTTTACCTTACTTTCATCTCCCTCCTTCCTTTTTCCATTGTTTTTCTTTTTCTTATCTCACTTTCCTTACTGGGGGCAAACATACACCACTAGTGCATGGAAAGACAGTAAGGTGGTGGAAAGTGGGTTCCAAGAGGCCAACATACCTGTCAGCAGATACTGGAATCTGCAGATAGATTTAGATTATGAAACACAGCTCTCCCCTTAATCAAATCTCAAAACTGCAAAAAAAAAAAGAGTCCCCCAACCTCAGTCTAGCTTCAAAATTGAACAAGTCTAGAGGATCTCCATAAGGTAGAATAGGGTATTGAGCAAACAGAATTGAAAGCTATCCCTCCATCACTGAACAACAGAATTAAACAAGGAGGGGGAAATGGGAAGGAAAACCTTCACAAGTGAAGAAGAATCAACAGAACAAACATCCCATACAGTCCTCTGGGAAGACAGCAACTGAGAATACAGACTTTGGCACTCAAGAGCCCCCAGCATAACTGTTCTCAAACTAAAATCCCAGATATCAAGATATTAATAGAGAGAATAAATAGAAATGAGAAGAGACAAGAAGAAAGACTGAAGGAGTTGATAACTGAGATGATGGCAATAAAGAATATAGTCAATGAATTTAATAAGAAACTGGTAAGCATGGAAAACAGAAGAAAGAATCTCAGAGCTTAAAGACCAAAATGAAAGCAACCCAAACTGTTAAAAACATAGAAATGAAGTTTAAAAGAAAAAAAACAGCCTCCAAGAGATGAACAATTATATCAAGAGACTGAACCTAAGATTAATTGGAATCCCTGAGGCAGATAGAGAGACAGAAACCACGCTGGAACAAACATTCTATGAAATTATCCAAGACAACTTTCCTTATCTCATCAGAGATGTGACCATTCAAACACAAGAGATTCCAAGAAACCCTGCAAGACATCAAATGAGAAGAAACTCCTAGACACACAGTAATTCCCTTACATAAAGTAGGAATAAAAGAAAAAATTCTAAAGGCAGCAAAAGAGAAAGGACAGATTCCCTATCAATTAGAAGACCTATTATAATAGCAGCAGATTTATCTACAGAAACACTACAGGCAAGAAGAGACTGTAGTCCAATTTTCAAAGTTCTCAAAGATAAACAATTTCACCTAAGAATTTCCTACCGAGCTAAGGTAAGTTTCATCAGTGATAGAGAATTAAAATTCTTCCCAGACATTCAATCCCTAAGATTTTATGCCACCTTCAGAACAGCTCTACAAGAAACACTTAAGAAAGTATTAAACACAGAAGTAAGAAAAAAAACCCAATGACTACACATGCCCTTCCCAAGAATGCAGGACAAAGATTGAAAACACACAATAAATCAATGCAATATTAAAAGAAAGTCAACAACAAACTACAAGAACCTCATTAAAAAAAAAGAAAAGAAAAAAAAAGAACCTCATGTCAGGGACAAATTCTCACATCTCTATAATTACCCTGAATGTGAATGAACTAAATGTACCACTGAAAAGGCATAGAATGACAGACTGGATAAAAAGTCATAATGCAACAATGTGCTGCCCCAGGAGACACAAATCACCAGAAAGGACACTCACAGACTCAAATATAGACAATGGAAAACAAATTTTCAGGTGAATGGAACACAAAAGAAAGCAGAAGTGCAATCTTCATACCAGACAAAATACCCTTTATGCTATCAAAACCTCAAAAAGATATGGAAGGTCACTACATAATAATAAAAGTTTCAATCCATTAATAAAAAATATCTATCCTAAACATATATGCACCCAACACAGGAGCACAAATTTTCATAAAGGAGTTTCTAGGCAAACTAAAAAAAGATAATGGCTCTAACATTATTATAGCTGGGCACTTACATATCCCATAACCCTAGATAGATCATCAAGGCAAAAAATCAACAAGGAGATCCAGAACCTCAACTTGATGTTTGACCAAATGAACTTCATAGCTACCTAACAAACACTCTACCCAACAACCACAGAATATACATTCTACTCATCACCACATGGAAAGTACTCTAAGATTGACCACATCCTCAGCCATAAATCAAGCCCAAACAAATTTCATAAGATTTAAATGTTGCCATGTACCTTCTCAGACTACACTGGAATAAAAATAAAAATCAACATCAACAAAATTTCCCCAAAACCCACAAAGACATGTACACTAAACAGCATGATGCTGAACAACTCCTGGGTCAATATGGAAAGCAAAACAGAAATTAAAAGATTCCTGGAAACAAGCAAAAATGAAGAAAAAACTTATATAAGTCTCTGGATGAAAACAGTACTAAGAGGGGAATTCACATCCCTGTAAACATACATGAAGAAAATGAAAGATCACAAGTTAGCAGCCTAACAAATCAGCTAAGGAAGCTGGAAAAGCAAGACCAACAAAACCCTAACTTCAGCAGAAGAATCCAGATCACCAAAATAAAAGACTAAGTAAGGTACATAGAAGACAAAAATATAATATAAAAAAGCAACTCAACAAAAAGCTGATTCTTTGAAAGGATAAGCAAAATTGATGAACCCCCTAGCCAGATTGACCAAGAAAAAGAAAGAAAAGCCCAAACAAACATAATCAGAAATACAAAAGATCAGCTCACAACTTACTCAATTGAAATACAAAAGATTATCAGAGATTACTATGTATACTTGTATGTTCACAGACTTGAAAACCTAAACTAAATGGAGGACTTTCTTACATCACAACTTCCCCAGGTTGAAACAAGAAGAAATCAGGATCCTAAATAGTTTGAAAAACAACCCAGGAAACTGACTACATTTTAAGAAAACTACCTACAAAAAAAGCCCTGGAACAGATGGTTTTCCAATAGAATTCTACAAAATATACAAGCAGGAGCTGATAACAATCCTATTGAAAGTATTCCAGGCAATAGAGAAAGATGAAACTCTCCCCCAATCATTTTTAGAAGCTAACATCATGTTGATACCCAAATCAAGTAAAGATCCAACAAAGAAAGAGAACTACAGTTCAATATCCTTGATGAACATAGATGTTAAAATTGTCAACAAGATTCTAGCAAACCAGATGCAAAAAACATTTCAAAAATCATCCACCATGACCAAGTAGCTTAATCCCCATGATGCAGGGATGGTTCAACATCCACAAGACCATAAACATAATTAAATACATTAACACATGTAAAAACAAGAACCACATGATTATATCACTAGATGGAGAAAAAACTTTTGATAAAAACTAGCATGCCTTTTGATAAAAACCCTTGAACACCCAGGCATACATGAAAAATACCTCAAAATAATAACTGCCATCTACAAGAAATCCAGAGCCAACATACTGCTAAACAGATAGAAACTGGAACCATTTCCCCTGGAAACTGGAACAAAATAAGACTGCCCACTCTCACCTCTCCTATTCAACAGAGTGTTGAAAGTCCTAGCTAGAGCAATTGGACAAAAGAAGGAAATCAGAGATATCCTAATAGGAAAAAAAGTAAGTGAAGTTATACCTCTTTGCAGATGACATGATCCTATACCTTGAAACACCAAGATAATCTGTCAAAAACTTCCTTGCACTGATAAATGTCATTGACAATGCCTCAGGGTATAAAATAAATGTGCAAAAGACAGTCATGTTCCTATACACCAACAAACAAACAGAAACTCAAATAAAAAGCACAATCCCATTCACAATAGCCTCAAAAAGAAAAATAAAAAATACCTTCACATCTTCCTAGCCAGAGAAGTTAAAGATCTTTATAATGAAAACTGCAAAACACTGCTCAAAGAAATCAAAGATGACACAAACAAATGGAAAAATATTCCATACTCATGAATTTGAAGGATCAACATTTTTAAGATATGCATCTTCCCCAAGGCAATCTACAGATTTAATGCAAAACCCATTAAATTTGCAGCATCATTCTTCTCAGACCTAGAAACAATAATACAGAAATTCATATGGAAACATAAAAGACCA
Organism: Carlito syrichta; assembly: GCF_000164805.1. NCBI lineage: Eukaryota > Metazoa > Chordata > Mammalia > Primates > Tarsiidae > Carlito > Carlito syrichta. Next base: position 186,071 of record NW_007253277.1, read on the forward strand.
TGAATAGACAAAACAACCCTCAGGAAAAAAAAACAAAAAAACAAAACAGGAGGTATAACACTTCCAGACTTTAAACTTTATTATAGGACTACATTTATCAAAACAGCCTGATATTGGTAAAAGAACAGGCATATTGACCAATGGAATAGATTAGAGATTCCAGAAGTAAAACCTCAATTTCTCAACCAACTCATCTTTGAGAAGCCCTCCACTAACAACCACTGGGGAGAGGTGAATTTATTCAGTAAATGGTGCTTGAAAAACTGACTGACTACATGCAGAAGTTTAAAACATGACCCCTACCTATCACCATACACAAAAATCAACTCTAAATTGATAAAAGACTTAAAAGGAAAATTTCAGGCTATAAGAACCATAGAAAATCCCTGAGATACCCTTATGAAAACTGGAACTGGTAATCAATTCCTGACCAAATCCAAAAGTCCTTGGCATAATAGACAAGATAGATAAGTAAGATCTCATCAAACTGAAAAGCTTCTGCAAAGCAAAAGAAGTCATCAAGAGAGTGCATAGACAGCCAACAGAATAGAAAAAAAAAATTGCCAAATGTGTATCTGAAAAGGTCTATCATACAGGATCTACAAGGAACTCAAATATGCCAGAAAAAAAATTGAAAACAGTCCTATTAAAAAGTGGGCAAAGCCGGGCTCGGTGGCTCAGCCTGTAATCCCGCGCCTTTGGGAGGCTGAGGTGAGTGGATTGCCTGAGCCCGCGGGTTCGAGACCCGCCTGGGCAGTCGAGACCTCATCTCTACAATAAATCAAAAAATTAGCCGGGCATGCTAGCACGGGCCTGTAGTTCCAGCTACTTGGAAGGCTGAGGTGGAAGGATCGCCGGAGCCCAGCAGGTCGAGGCTGCGGTGACTGGGAGCGGCCACTGCACTCCAGCATGGGTGACAGAGTGAGACTCCAACTCAAAAAAAAAAAAAAGTGGGCAAAAGATATGAAAAGATACTTCTCAAAAGAAGATAATAAGCAGCCAACAGAAACATGAATAAATGCTCAGTCTCACTAATCATCACAGAAATGCAAATCAAAATCACATTGAGATACCACCTAACTCCAGTCAGGTTGGCTGGCTGTCATCAATAATTCAAAAAACAACAGATGCTGGAGAGGATGAGGGGAAAAAAGAACATCTCTCACTGTTGGTGAGAGTGTAAACTAACACAACCTCAGAGAAAAATAGTTTGGCAATTCCTCAAAGTCTCAAAATTGACCTTCCATATGACCCAGCAGTCTCTCTTCTGGGAATATACCCAGAGGAATTCATATAACTCTATGAAAAAGATACATGCACATAAATTTATTGCAACATTATTCACAGTAATACAAACATGGAACAAACCATGCTGCCTATCAAGAGAGAACTGTATTAAAATATGTGGTACCTATACATGATGGAATATTACACAGCCATAAAGAAAGACAAAATTATGAACTTCACAGCAACTTGGATGGACTTAGAGTCTATAATACTGAGTGATCTACCACAGAAACAAAGAACTGAGTTCCACATGTTCTTTTTCACAAACGTACCCTGAAAAATATCATAATACTATAATAATGGTATTGGCAGTAGGGAAAACTGCAAGGGGAGGGAAGGAAGGCACACCTCATCAATAAGCATATCTGATCTGAAACCAGGTGAAGTGGGGACAAGAGTGAGGCCCAAACTTACCTTCACAATGACCATTTGTATACCTAAGCCTGAACTGTACTCTATAACTTTAAAATAATAAATAAATAAATAAATAGAATATTAAACTAAAATAACAGGGTTGTGGCAACCAAGGTCCCCTTGTTATATAGATGATGTCTCATGGGTGGCAGCCCTCAGAGAGCAGGTCATACTCTATCAGTCAAGTTGAAATTTTGTATCTTATTGCTATAAAAATGTCTGTTTTACCAGTTTATGATCTCTATTTTAATACTAATGCCAATAAATTTAGCCTAAACTCCAAGGTGGTGGAGGGGAGTGATGGGATATGAGGAGGTGTTTCCAAACCCTCTTCTGCCATGGCCTGGAATTGAGTGTTTTAGGCTTCTCTGAGGTCTTCTTGGCCAAAAAAATGTGTTCTATTCAGCTGGTTTGGGGTCCTAGAATATTACATTCGGTTTACTCTAGGTTGTCATCTCTGATACTCTGATTTTACACAGATACTTCAGGACTCAAGATGTGAAGTCATAAAGGTAGCTATGTCTACATTCTAGTTCCTGGAACACAAAATATTTTGCATAATGTCTGGTTCAAAACACATCAGCCCTAATACATGTCCATTCTTCCTTCACAGTTGAGGCAAAGAACAAAGACATGTGATCAAAGCCAGATTAACAAGGACAGTTTTTGTATATATCACATCTGGGAAAGATAAAGGGTCACGGAGTCAAATTTGTAAGGGAAAGAAAGCAGTGACCATTCTCCCAATCTCAAGATTTGAGAGATCTGGTCAAGAGCTTGGGTCATCCAGGTTAACAGTCAAGCCAGAGAGGGTTCAGCTTATGGTATGTGCAGGTCTTTTCTACTCTTCACAATGGAGTGTTTCAAATTCAGTGTCTTCTAACTAAACTGCCCTGCCCCATGATCTCCCATACACACACACAACACACACTCATATATATATGCACACACAACTCTTGGGGGTTTGGGCCTCTGACTTATGTAATTACAGCATGTAAACTATATCTTAAATGTACTGTGTACATTTCTTGTGGACCAATGTCCTTTGGTGAAAATGGTATCGTGAGAAAGACTTTTTGTTTTTAATGAGAACTGTGAGAGGAATCATCCATAAATGGTGATTCCTGAAGCTCTTAACAGGTGCAAGGGGACACCAATGACTGCTTTTCATCCTTATATCACAGGCATTTTTTTTCTAACCAGGCATCTCCAAATGAAAGTATTTTATTATCAATTCTGGCTACTCTAAAGTCACAAGGAACAACCTCACTGGGTGTTTTTAATCAAAAGAAGACTAGAGGACTTCCTACATATCCACAGTACTGTTCTCCATTGCACCACCATGTGTAGTATTGGGACCATTCCTGGATACAGAGGGAGACTGGAAACTGAAGCCTTGAAAGGAGGGAAAGTATCTAGAATACTAGAGTCAATGGTTGACTTGGATAATGATATTGCAAAGGTGCTGCTCACAAGACTGGAGGTCTCTAGAGGAACCATAAGCAAAGTCTTGTCATAACAGAGCACATGGGAGACAGGGAGTCTTGCTGTTGTCTATGGGGTATCCTAAATTTGGGCTAATGGGCAGTTTTCCAGCCAAAAAATGGTTAAAAGTTGGAGTGGGACTGGAGAAATTCAATTTAAGTGGGTAGATACAGACTGATGACTTTTCAGGGTACCACTGCACTGTGTATAAATTTGGATTGGGGAAGATGAGAGTGACTCACCCTGAAGCTGGGGGTGGATCTGAAAGTCACAGCCTTAGAAAGAAGGGTATTGTCAATGTAAATGACCCCAGAGTCTGAAGTGGGCTATGATGTCAAGTGAGCAGATGTGTTAGCTGAGATGCTAGAAATGACTCCTATGGAACTGATGAGCTTGCCAAGGGTAACAGGGGTCATGGTGTAATGTAACAAACAAGGGATGAGGAAAGAAAAGGAAGGATGGGACTCTACACACGTGGATGTCTGGGACTTCCTTCTGCTGGATTGAGATTTTAAAAAGAAGGGTTTAGGGTTAGGTGGCAGAGGGACAGGCAGGATAGGAGAGATAACTTTCAGGTGAACCAAGTAAGTGGTGCTAGGAGATGAGACCTACAAACTGCAAGTGACCAGGGCCAGGGAGTCTGTGGTGTTCCCAGGAGATAAGAAAAATAAAAAGAACAGATTGGGTGGTGTTGGGAGCCAGCCACGGAGGCCCACTGAGCATTAGAGATCAGGGAAGGCCATGGACCCCAAGACCACTAGGATGCATTTGGGAACTGTTGACCCCATTTCCTCCCTCCTTTTCCACTTCACACTGAAACCAGGAAAGGCTCCTGCTGGCTCACTCTAACAGAGTGAGACTCTGAGACCAGAACGTACACACCTAAACTTGGAAGTCTATTGTTCCCATTTTCCACAGTTTAGTTTTTGTTTTTAAACAATTGAAGTTTAACTTTGAGTCACATTGAGAAGCCTTAGTGCAAGTCACAGGTTCTCTTGATGTGATTTCAGAAATTTATAGATATAGGTTTTAGAAAATAGTTTACATAGATTGAGAAAATTTAAGTAAATATTTTGTTATAGAAGTGTGGTTAGTTCAGTTTGATTCAGGGGGGCTAGTGAGGTTTGAATTAGGCCTGCTGCTGCTAGGAGAGTGTAAGTATAGCAGCAACTGTTTCATAGAGACTAGTTTGAATTAGCATAGAATAGTAAAAAGTAATATATCATTATGCTGGTTTGGGGTATAAGCATTGAACGATGTTATGTAGCTGTAAACAATTTAGGGTACATAGAAACTGAATGAGAAACAGAGAGACAATATGTGGTTGTTCTTTCTCATGTTTAAAAAATACATTTACTTGAGAGTGGGGGGTGTCCTGTGTACACCTGGACCTGTTCATGTGAAAGGCACATACTACCTTTTTTGTAACCATAGCAGCAGGAGTTTCTGTGATAATAACTTTGCAGTGTTTGGGGATAAAAGCTCTGGGATATGCTCAATAAATGGCTCCTGGTCACTTGAGCAGGAGTCCAGTCTCTTTCTTTCTCTTTATATCTATCCCTCCTGTTTAATCACCAACACCGTCTCACCTACCAGGGACCCCCGATCTCCGTAGGGGCAGGTCCCCTGCAACTAGCACCCAACGTGGGGCCCCGAAAAGGTAAGCTTTTTCTCATTTCAGGATGACTAGGATCTTACCCAAGGGTGCTGCAGACCCCTCTGTAGAGACAGGCAGAGTAAGGACGGGTAAGTATTTCTTTTTGTAACACCCAAGCCATGATGTAATCATGGGGCAGAGCAAATCTAAGGAAGGTAAAATGTTTATAAGCATTTTAATGAATACTTTATCTAAACATGGAACTAAAGTCTCTTCTAATGATTTAACTCTTTTTTTGCACTTTGTTCAGGATCAATGTCCTTGGTTGCCCAAGGAAGTTACCGTGAGTTTGAATACCTGGACTAAGGTTGGGGAGGAATTAAGGTTATATTATTCACAACATGGCCCTGAAAAGGTGCCACCTGATGCTTTCTCTTTATGGAACTTAATCAAAGATGCTTTAAATCCACAGCATGGTTATGAGAAATTTCCTTCCAAAAAGGCCGCTAATGATGATGATGATGAAGAATATTTTCACTGCTGGCTTTGGCACCTCCTTTACATGATGACAAGTTATCTTCACAAAAGAAAACTGAATTGGAGTATAAAATGTTAAAATATCATTAGCAGAAATATCCTAATAATATTACTGCACCTCTTTTTGAGATTTTCCTTTAAATGTTGAGAATACTGAAATAAAACCTGGACCTAGTTACACTTTTTTTTTCTTATAGGAATGCAGAGAGCTCGAGCAGTAATAAACAAAAGTATATAAGTAATATATAAGTAATATAAGTAAAATAAGTAATATAAGTAATATAAGCAATATATATAAGCAATATAAACAATATATATGTAATATAAGTAATATAAATAAAAGTATATAAGTAATAAGAAAAAGAATATCTCATTACAGTCTTGCTTTAACTGTGGTCAAGTTGGACACATTAGCAGAAACTGTCTGACTAAGCAAAGTATGGTTAGTTTACAAGGCACACTGTCACCACCTACTAGGGCTACTCAACCAAAAACACTGTGTCCTAGATGACAAAATGGCTATCATTGGGCAAAAGAGTGTCGGTCTAAATTTCACAAAAATGGCACTCCCTTAATTCAGCAACAAGTCATCCTGGTTCAGGGAAATGGCCAGAGGGGCCAGTCCCAGCCCCAAATAGCAATAGGAGCAGCTTCCACTATGAACCCATTCATTCCTTTTGTTCCCTAGTAGAGTTCATCCAAGTCACTCCAGGGAGCACACAACTGGACCTCTGTTCCTCCACCACAATAATATTAACTCTGGACGTTTTGGTAACCTCAATTCCTATCGGAGTAATGGACCCTCTCGCAGAAGGAATAGTGGGCATAATATTAGGCAGAAGTTCCTTGTCTTTACAAGTAATTTCCATTATTCCTGGAGTGGTGGATTCAGATTACACAGGAGAAACCCAAGTGCCTGTTGCTCTTTAAAACAAAACGGTGCAGTTTAACAAAGGTCAGAGAATAGCCCAGTTGCTGCTCCTGCCTTATCACAAAGCAGGTAAAACTTTGACTAACCTGCCTAAAGGTGACTCCAAATTTGACTCTAGCAATGTTGCTTTTTGGATTCAGGAGGTTACTAAGTCTTGACATATATTCAAGGAGTTAAAATTAAAGAATTATTGGATACAGGAGCCGATGTATCTTGCATTACTGGGAAAGATTGGCCTGCTTCATGGCCAACTCACATGGCTCCTTTGAGACTCATAGATAATGGTCAAGCACCCTCAGAAGCCAAAAGCTCTAAGATTTTAAATTCGACAGACAATGAAGCTTCAGTAACTTTCTGCCCATATGTCATTCCATCTATCCCTTTTACTTTATGGGGAAGAGACATTCTCTCACAAATGGGCATGCTTTTATATAGCCCTAATGACAAAGTTTCAGCACAAATGCTACAAATGAGCTATGATCCCTTTAAGGGACTTGGCAAAGATGGACAGGGAATGCAGGAACCTGCCCAAGTTAATGAAAACATAGACCAAGCTGGCATTGGTTATTCAAATTTATCCTTGGGGCCATTGTTTCTGAAACTGCCGACCCTATTACCTGGAAAGATGACAAACCAGTTTAGGTGGGACAATGGCCCATGCCCTCGAAGAAACTTAAGGCAGCTAAAGAACTAGTCCACCAGCAGCTAGAGGCCAGTCATATAGAGCCTTCTACTAGCCCTTGAAACACTCCTATTTTTTTCATTAAGAAAAAATCTGATAAATGGAGACTTTTACAGGATTTAAGAGCTATTAATGCTACTATGGAAGCCATGGGAGGGTTACAGCCTGGATTGCTATCCCCAGCAGCTATACCTCTTAACTTTGATATTATAGACATTGATTTACAGGATTGTTTCTTTACTATACCTTTAAGCCCAGAGGATTGTAAACAATTTGCATTCAGTTTACCTTCCGAGAATTTAAAACAACTATTTCAAAGATTTCAATGGAAAGTCCTGCCACAAGGAATGAAAAACAGCCCCACCTTGTGCCAAAAGTATGTGGATGCAGCTTTACAAGATATTAGAAGCCAATATTCTAAACTCATAAAAATCATGCCTTTTTATGTGAAATTCTTAATGAAACTGTGACTGCTCTCACTGATTGCGGTTTGAAGATTTCTCCTGAAAAAATTCAAACCAATCCTCCTTTCACATATCTTGGTCATGTATTGCATATACAAACAGTAAGTCCCCAACCTTTACAATTACGAAAAGACCACTTGGTGACATTAAATGATTTCCAAAAATTGCTGGGGAATATTAATTGAATCAGACCTTATTTACATATTACCACGGTAGACTTAAAACCTTTGTTCAATATTTTACAGGGGGATTCTTCTCCCAATTCTAAGAGAATTCTCACATCAGAGGCCAAGGAAGCCTTGTCCCTTGTGGAAAAGGCTATTGAGTTTAAAAAGATTAGGAGAATAGATTACCGCCTACCTTGGGACTTAATTATTCTGCCCACTCTCCATACTCCCACAGGGTGTCTGTGGCAAGAAAGACCAATGGAATGGCTCCATCTGCCAGTAACCTCTAAAAAAAATTATCTTCCTATCCCTATTTACTAGTTTTATTGATAACTAAAGGGAGACATAGAAGTGTTGAATTATTTAGAAGTGATGTGCGCAATATAATTGTTCCTTATAATAAGTTTCCATTTTAAACTTTGTTATGATTGGTAAGTAGCATTAACTGATTATAGGGAAACTGCTTTATTTTATGCTCAAACCAAACATGTTATTAATAATAATTTCTCCTATGTAGAACACTCTTACTCACCTCCCATTTGCTTTTATGATAATTCAGCTTTAATAATTATAGAGCTTCTTGTTTAATGTCTTCTCTCAAGTTTTTAACCACTGATAGTCCAACTCAGAGCAATTATACAGAAGATTGGTGAATTGAAATGCTGATACCTGGAGGAATTGATCCCAGCTTAGCCACAAGAACTTTGTCACCATCTAGTATATCCATCTGCTCTCTCAATAACACCAAGAAGAACTGGTTGCTCATCCAGGGAGACACTGGGTATCCAAAGTGGAGAGAGTGCGTTTATGGATTGAAAGTGGACTATTCCATACCTGGTGAAAAACTATATATTAGTGACTGGGGTCTTAATTTATGATCCTATACTAAAAACCCACATGGAAATGGCTGTGCTAGGTGGCATATTGATGAATGGGTACCCCCAATATTAACAACTACTATTGGGAATAAACAAATTGTTCAACCTTACTTATGGAGGGCCCTTGCTGCCCTGAAGCCCATTGTTTTAGCCCAACCATGTGGGGGAATTCATAGTTATAAAATAAGAGCTTGCTTACTATCCCCTTATGATTTTCTTGTATGGAATGAATATCACACTGTAAAAATTAATCACTGCAATGATATGTATTCAATGTCTTGTCCAAATTGTATCCTCAAAAATTGTTTAACTGATGCTTATTATAAAGGTTTTCTCATTCTTTCTTTTTTTTTTTTTTTGAGTTGGAGTCTCACTCTGTCACCCAGACTGGAGTGCAGTGGCTGCTCCTGGCCACCACAGTCTTGACCTGCTGGGCTCCAGCGATCCTTCCACCTCGCCTTCCAAGTAGCTGGAATTACAGGCACATGCTACCATGCCCAGCTAATTTTTTGATTTATTATAGAAATGAGGTCTCGCCTGCCCAGGCGAGTCTTGAACCCACTGGCTCAGGCAATCCACTCACCTCAGCCTCCCAAAGGTGCGGGATTACAGGCTGAGCCACCAAGCCTGACTGGTTTTCTCATTCTTAAACAACCCCCATACTTAATGGTTCCAGTGCAGCTGTCATCTCGTTAGTATGATGAATATGGTCTACACACATTGTATGAGATTAACTCTCTTTTGAAGAAAAGACAAAAAAGATCTCTAGTTACTTTTATCGTGGGAATTACTGCCCTAATAGCTATTGCTACTTCGCTAACAGTTTCAGCTGTGGCTCTAGTTCAGGGAGCTCACACTGCTACTTTTGCTGATCAGTTATCTAAGAATGACTCTATAGCCTTAGCTACCCAAGAGATTATTGATCAGAAGCTAGAGAGCAGAGTTAATACCTTGGAAGAAGCAGTTTTAGCTGTCAGACAAGAACTTGTGACCTTAAAAATTAAGTTGGCTCTTCGATGTCACTCTGAGTTTAAATGGCTTTGCCTCACTCCTTTAGAGGTAAATAAATCTGCCCACACATGGGACAAGATTAAAAATCATATTCTTGGAGTTTGGAATCATTCAGACTTGAGTATAGACCTTACTAAATTGCATCAAGAAATCCTGGACCTGACAGTTGCTGAAAAGCAATTCCGGTCTACCGAATTGGCCCATTCTATAGTTAATAATTTTTCTTCATTCATTAATCAAAAATTGTTGATGTCTATATTCATCAATGTGGGAATTTGTGGAGCAGTGATTCTTTCATTGCTGTATCTGCTTCCTATCATCTTCAGAGTGTTAAAAAGAGCATATCTCAGCTCCACACAGAGTTCCATGATTTCATGCATAAAAATAAAAAAGGGGGAGAAGTTTGGAGCTGGCCATGAAGGCCCATTGAGTGTTAGGGATCAGGGAAGGCCGTGGATCCTGAGATCACTAGGATGCATTCAGGAGCTATTGACCCCATTTTCTCCCTCATTTTCCACTTCGCACTGAAACCAGGAAAGGCTCCTGCTGGCTCTAACAGAAAACTCTGAGACCAGAATGTACACACCTAAACTTGGGAGTCTATTGTTCCCATTTTCCATGGTTTATGGTTTTTGTTTTTAAACAATTAAAGTTTCACTTTGAGTCACATTGAAGAGTCTTAGTACAAGTCACAGATTCTCTTGATGTGATTTTAGAAATTTATAGATATAGGTTTTAGAAAAGAGTTTGTATAGATTAAGAATATTTAAGTAACTATTTTGTTATATAATATGGTTAGTTCAGTTTGATTCAGGGGGACCAGTGAAGTTTGAATTAGGTCTGCTGCTGCTAGGAGAGTGTAACTATAGTAGCAACTGTTTCATAGAGACTAGTTTGAATTAGCATAGAATAGTAAAAAGTAATATATCATTATGCTGGTTTGGGGTTTAAACATTGAATGATGTTATGTAGCTGTAAACAATTTAGGGTACATAGAAACTGGATAAGAAACAGAAAGACAGGCGGGCTCAGTAGCTCAGTCTGTAATCCTGTGCCTTTGGGAGGCTGAGGTGAGTAGATTGCCTGAGCCCACAGGTTCGAGATCCACCTGCGCAGGTGAGACCTCATCTCTACAATAAAATAAAAAAATTAGCCGGACATGGTAGCGTGCACCTATAATTCTGGCTACTCAGAAGGCTGAGGCAGAAGGATTGCCAGAGCCCCGCAGGTCGAGACTGCAGTGGCCAGGAGCGGCCACTGCACTCCAATCTGGGTGACAAAGTGAGACTCCAACTCAAACAAACAAAAAGAAACAGAAAGACAATTTGTGGTTGTTCTTTCTCATTTTCTTCCTCATGTTTAAAAAATACATTTGCCTGAGAGTGGGGAGTGTCCTGTGTGCATCTGGACCTGTTCATGTGAAAGGTACATGCTACCTTTTGTGCAACCATAGCAGCAGGAGTTCCCATGATGATAACTGCAGAGTTTGGGGATAAAAGCCCCGGGATAATGTTCATAAACAGCTTCTAGTCACTTGAGCAGGAGTCCAGTCTCTTCCCCCCCCCCTTTATATCTATCCCTCCAGTTTAGTCACTGACACCATCTCACCTACCAGGGACCCCCAATCTCCGCAGGGGCAGGTCCCCCACAGGGTGGCACTACCATTTTCCATGGTTTCTGTTTCATTCTCCAAAGCCTCCATCTCATCCTCCAAGATTTTGCTATTTATTTTATACCAAATATTCTTCCCCAGTGAACCTGACTCTTTCTGAATAGCATTTAGTTTGCGGGGACAGCTCACCTCTATCCCACAACCGTTGCAATGGAGGTGGCAGCAGCAGTAGTACGACATTGACCTTGACCTCTGGGAGAACTATTACTGGAAGCTCTGGGTGGGGAAGAGCTCCTTGGTGGAATATTTGATGGCTTGTGGTCCTGCCTCTCCTCCAGCATCAACAACATCAGCATACCTGGAGAGCTGGACACTCTGACATTCCCTTGGTAGACTTCTCCACCTGCAAGGAGAATTCTGGGGCTGGGTCTAGAATCTTGGTTGCATCTGTCCCAAAAGCCTGGACTTCCCAGCAGAGCTGTGTGGGCTGAGATTGTTGTGTTCTTCCCAGAAGGACCTCATCAGAGATGCCTGGGCCTCCTCACTCAGGTTCTTTTTTGAGTATGAGCAAGGGATGTTTCACTCCAGAAGCCCAGGACCGCACTCTAAAAAGGAGGGTTCTCCCTGGGTCTCTAGTAGCTTAGCTGTCAATGTCATCTCCACCTTACTAGGGTGGACCCTTTTCTCGACCTCCTGTTCTTTGATCTCAGACTGATTCTCCTCTTTCATCAATTTTGGGGCCTTTTTTGGGCCCTTCCCTTGATCTTTTTAGGGAAGCTGGATTGTGTGAGTTTCACAGGACTAAAGAGTAGCTCGGGTAGGAAGACAGGAGGGTGGGTATACTTGCAGCTGAGAGAAGGGATCATTGTAGAGGTCAAGCGTACATACATCAGCGAGTTCTCAGCAACTGCCTGGGTTTCTTCTTTAGGGTTTGGCCCCAGGATTCAGGTCCTAGGGTCCCACAGAAAAGCCTGTGCTTGGGGAAGGGGATACCACTCCTTGGGGTGATGCAGTCTAGGTGGTGGAGGCACAAGACCCAGATGCACATTGAGCATTTTGTAAGCAGGAACAGAGTGACCAGCAGGCTCAAAAAACACAGGTAGCCCAGGTCAGGTTGGGGAGCCTGGAGGAACAGGGAACTGGTGGGTGCCTGCACCGCTGGCACTGCCAACGTGACCACAAAACCAATTTAGTAAGTAAATTGCCCATTAAGTGCTGTTTGTTTGGCCTGTGATTCCAAGAAAAATGTAAACCAGAAAGACAAGTCTCATTAGTGACCAACTCCTTTCTCAGCCAATGACACACTGGTCAACCACGCTCCTGTGACATCTCAGTGGGGCTCGTGACAGAGAAGTGTATGCCAGGGTGGGCGCATGGGCCCAGCCGAGTGCCAAGTAGAGGTGACGATGGGCACTGTCTCAAGTCCCACCAACCGCCAGCGTAGGTGGACGTTCTAGCGTCTTGGGACATCCTGCTGCCGCTTGCAGATAATGGGCACCAGGTTGACCACTCTGTAAGGATTGATAGGGACTGCCTGGGTAGGGCACTCAGTGGCTGTGTGTCTATGGCTATGTGATCTCCTTATCACAGGGGCAAAGCCAGCTCAAAGCTCAACTGGGATCCTGCCAGGCTAGTCGTGAGAGTCACCAGCCTAGCTATGAAGGGTTCCAAACTTGATTGTTGGACCTGACTGGGTGCTGAACCCTCTGACATCTCTTCTCTGTTTCTTTTTACAAATTGGATAAAATTTTTAAGATTTAGAACATTTCTCAGGTAATATACGTGGTTGATGGTCCAGCCACAATCTGAACCCTTGCTGTCTGATTCCAAAGTGTGTGCTCTGGACTGTGAGTCTCCTTATAATGTGCACATCAGGTGTTATCATTTTTATTTTCTGCAGTTCTTCATGAAATTTAACACTGTGGTAGAACTATAAGGAGCTCATGCATGCCTAGGAGGAGGTCTTTACTTCAACTCCTAAATGCCCATGGTCAGCACTGGGCTCCAGTCTCTTTAGATAATATAGGGCAGGGATCACCCATTGTCACCATAGCATCACACCACATTTCTCATTCAATTTTGCAGCCCAGGTGTTTTGTTGTTGTTGTTTTATTTGTCTAATTTTAAGGATGTAATTATATAAGATCATATTCTAAATCAATTTTGGTCAATCCTGAAAGAAATTCACCAGTAAATTTTTCCACATAGGTAAGAAAGCCAGTCTCTTTGGCTTTCTCGGAATATGTCTGGAAAGTAAACACATCATTTATTTGCAAGTTAATAGTGGAGCAATGTATTGGATGAAAAAATAACCAACACAATGTGGTCATTGTGAGCATACCAGCTGGGTCCACTCTTCCCTACACATTATTGTCAACTAAATATTCTTTTTTTTTTTAATCAGTATTTTTTATTATGATATTGTGGGGTACAGTTAAGGGTTAGGTATACAAATATGCTTAATTTGGGCCCCCTTGTTGATAGCAGGTGTTTCCCCGTCCCCAGACAGATGTTTACTACCATTAGTCCCACCCCCCCCACCGTCAGGCATTTTCTTATGGTAGTGCGTTGGATGATCAAGGTTCACTATGTGAGTGAGAACATGTGATACTCAGATCTTTGTTTCTGTGAGAGGTCACTCAGTATTATAGACTCTAGTTCCATCTAGGTTGTTGCAAAATTCATGATTTTGTTTTTTTATGGCTACATTCTTATGCTCAAGAGAGGAAACATTGACTCATGGGTGTCAGGATTAGGAAAGCATGTATTATTTTTCTTGGAGTTGGATACTTCAGCATGACAAAGAGATTGGAAAATCCTATACATGACCTCCTCTGGGATAAATCTTGTTACTTTGAGTTATTTCATTGACTTCTTTTCTCTCTTGGGCTGAGGCCATGTACCAGACAAATGATATGCAAAACCAAGAGTCAGAAACCGAGAGTCAGAGATCAGTAAAAAATATTTTTCTGTTTTTTACTTTATCTGTTTAAAAATTACATTGTCATAATTAACATACTATACAATTGCTTTCAGCCTTCTATTTATAATGTTTATTTAATAGTATATCAGAGAAAATTTTGTCTTTCATCTCCAAAAGACTGAAGTTGTTAAGGCACAAAACTGTTTTGCTCAGACACAAATTAAATTTGACAAAGTAAAAATACTATAAACCCCTTCTAAACTCTCCAGGAGCAGAAATGGTTTAAAGTGATGGCATTTAACTTTAGTTCCTTGATATCATTTAAGGAGACTTTAATAAGAGATAATCTCTTGATTTTGTTTGTTTGAAAAAAATTACAAGTTGGAACTAATGTTGGACCCAAATTTTCTAGAGGAATTCTGAAAATACATTGTCACATGTCAGATATTTTTAAAAAATAAATTGCAGTCATGTTATTCCTTGAGCAATCAATCACTAAAAATTTCGGATATGAACATTTTTAGTGAAGAAATTGCTATCCTTTATTGTTGATTAGAAAATTAAATTCAATAACTAGTGGGAGAAGTTCTATAAAAAGCTTTGGGTTATTCCATGTTATTAGTTTCTTTGCGCTATATACATTTGTATGATATTGTTCATGTCAGATAGTGCCTTTTGTTTTACTGTTTTGGAAACCAGACTATTGTTCAATAGCTCAATGGGAATATATGGCCTTTTCTGAGAAGTTTGGGAATAAAGCCATAGATTTTTCTCAACACCTATCACTTCATATTCACAAATTTATTTTCTCATGTATTCTTCCTTGGAGTTTTGTTGAGAACCTACTTTTAGATGTTTTACTTCAGGTTTTAGCAAATATTTTCCGGATTTCAAAGATTTTTGGTGCTGTGGTTCATATCTATTTCTGTAGATCCTTCTCTTCTCTTCCTCATCTCCTTCTTTCTCCTCCTATTCCTGCTTTTCCTCTTCTCTTTTTTTCCTTCTTCAAGATGCTTTCAACATGAAAGAATCATTCTTAGTTCACAGGTCATACAAAATGATCTGTGGGCCCCTCTTCGCCAATTCCCATTCTAACAGTTTTGAGTAAATCAGTTCTTTGAATCATTTATTTGTGTTCTCAATCTTGTCCTTAGTTTCTTAGTGTCTAATTAACATGACTTCCAGAGGGTGTCTCCGAAAACATGCAGACAATACAATTTCAATGGCCATGGACTCAGGACAATGAGGCTAGCATTCCATGCTGCACTCACAGGAGCAGTAGCTCTGTTGACAGTACTCCTATCTGTAGACTCTGCTGTATTGCATTTCAGACTCTCTGCATCAATTTCATACTGCTCTTTTCCTTTTTCTTCATCTCACATAAACTGTCTAATGAAGAATTAGATAGATTTGACTATTATCTACTAAACAGAGTGTGCCTATTTTTCCAAGTTCCCTAAGAGATAAGAATAATAATGATCAATAATATTTAATAAGTTATTATTAGCATCTAGTTGCTTTTTAGATCATCTCATATAACCTACTAAAAACTATATAAAATAAGTATAACTAGTCTATTTTTTTTTACAATTGGGAAACTGATACTTAAAACCATTAAAGATGCCAAATTTACACATCTAGTGAGGGATGGAGCATGGGTAATCCAAAGGTCCATGCTCTGACACTCGGCCCAGGTTTCAAATCACTGATTTTCATTTCTTCAGGCTCCACAAAGTTACAGTTCTGTAGAGTATAGATTCCTCTTCAAATAATCTGGAGTCAGGAAAACAAAGCTATATATTACAAATCATCATAATATTTTCACAAGAACTTTCAGTTGTCAATTTTTCTGAAGGGTCATAAAGATAGCAAATTTTTAGAGTACTGCTCAGGCATAGCTTGTGCTGAGCAAAACTGAAACTTTATTTCTACTTCATTATTGAGTGAACAGTGCATGTTCAATATTTACCAGGGATCAGGAACTCCAGGCAAGCTAACAAGAAGAACTCAAGGTCAAAGTCATTTTTACATTTTCTGTCAATGTAGATCAAGTAGCATGAAGAAAAGAGAACCTCTAGAAAAATTGAAATTCTCTCAAGATTGTAGAAGTGGTTCTTATAAAAACACAGAATATACATGTTGTCCATTTTTATTTTCTTCATGTCATTATTCATTAAATAAAAATGTTACACATTCCAGCTTACCTCTTATTATCTAAGGTGTATTAGATCTCTGCCTGGTTTTCAAAAATGCCACACAATTTAATGTGTGGCACACTAGAATAAATTTTAGATATTTTCAGATTTCTCAGGAAAAAAATATGCTGTTTCCACCAGGAATCAGGAAACAATGAATTGCAAGAATGTTAATTTCTGCTGGTGACAGCATTTTTAAAAGTAATAAAAAGAAAGTGTATGAAAGAGAGACTAACATGGGTGGACAGAGAAAGAGGGAGAGAAACTGAGACTGAGAGAGAGAGAGAGAGAGACTGAGAAGGAAATGAATATATAGGGAGAGGGAGAGGGTGGGAGATACAAGGGGGAAGCCCTAGATTTTTGGCATCTTAGATCCAGCCTTGCATAAAACCAATTGTAGCTGAGTCTAAAACAAAAATTTTGATCTTGTTTGCCTTAGATTGTTTGAATTGAGTGTTTGTCACTTGCAACACAGGAAGGCCTGACTAGTAAAATCGTTCTCTGCAGGTTTTTATGAATTTAATGCAATTATGCACTGAAACATTCTGTCAGCAACTACCATTCAATGTTTTTAGTCTTCATTTTTTTCATTTTTTGTGTTTTTTTTTCATATTCAGATTTAAGTATCCTCAAAAAATACATAAAGGAATTATGCAGATGCTATGAAAGCCAATATACAATATTATAATTTAAACCCATTTTCTCTTGCATGCAGATCAACATAACCCATTTGACTAAAATGAATGGTGTTTTGTCAATATTAGAATATTCTTTCCCAGAATAAAAGGAAAAATATTCCTTAAAATGTTAGGACTTTGTGTGGACAGAATATATAGCCTGTATGTGTAATACATACCTTTTTTCATTTTATATAAATAAGTTTTAAAAAGCACTTGAAAGGTATTATAGCTGAAGCACTGTACAGATTATATACATTACAAAACATTATAAAAACAATTCAACTGGTTTTTAGAAATTACATGAGTGAGACAGTGGAGTCAAAGGAAGTGCAATGAATTCAGGAGAAATTTAGCACAAAATTATTGAAGGTCTCATATGAATTCTCAGACAACAAAAAGGCAATAGGTGCTATAAAAACTAAAAATGTTGATTGTATTCTACAACAGCAACAACATAAAATGGGATTTAGATTCTGGTCAAAATAAAAAAAATTTTGTTCTTTACATGATTCATCAGATCATCAGAAATAGGAGATTAAAATAAGGATGTGCTTAAAAGTAACTCTGAAGAACTAAAGCATCTGTAACTATTCTGTGCGAAATATTTCAAAAAAAAAACTTGTCCTGATATTATATAACAACTCTATATTTCTCTGAGTAACTAGTATAATTCAATAGATGACTATAACATTATGAAACTATAATGGCTAGTGATTTGTAACTCTACTTCAAGCATAATTAAAGTAAAAGTTTCTATAAGACGTATAACTAGTTGAAACAATTATTTTAATTTACATTTATATATATTTATATTTACAACAGTCTGATAGAGAATTGCCAATAACATTGCTTTAAAGAATCACAGAATTATATAAAAATGTCCCTAAAAATCATGTGGTCCACATTTTTGCTTTTACATACAAGCACATGGAAGCCAGAAAAAGTGTAAAGGCACCTTGTTGGTTCCAAAGAATTAGTATTAAAATTGAAAAGACAGTGGGTGTGTTATTTCCCAGGCTCTAATAAACATTGTTTTTGCTTCACCTATTTTCCCCCATGGTGAATAGAACCATGTCATCTCAAAAGAAATGTTCAGTTCCTAAACCTCAGTTTTATTATTGCAACTCTTCCCCCAAAAAAGTTTTAGACTTTTCATTTTTCTGTATTGTTTTTTCTTAAGCTATTTTTATATTCCGATTTAAATAACCTCTAAAAATACATATATTCAGATTTAAATATTATCAAAAAATGCATAAATTATGCAAATACTATAAAAGTCAAAATACACTATTATAATCTTGACCTTTTTTCTCTCACATGAAGAACAGCATAACCCATCTGACTAAAATTAACAGTGCTTTGACAAAGTAATATTTCCCCCTCACACACACACACACACACACACACAAAGAATTATTAAATATTTTAGGACTGTGTGTGGACAGGATTTATCCCATATATATGTAATAAGCTACAAAGTTTTGGAAATCGGATTTTTGCAGATTTAATGAAGTTAAGATGAGATCTTACTGGTTGCTACAATGGGCCCTAATCCCATGACTGGTATCTTTAGAAGAATAGGAAGATTTGGGTATAGAGACATGCACAGGGGAGAAAAAATGGAAGGCACAGGCAGACACACAGAGTAGGCAGAGGCAGAGACAGGAGTGATATGTCTACCAGCCGAGAAACACCAAGGATTTCTGGCAGCGACTGGAAGCCAGGAGAGAGGCAAGGAACAGATGTTCCCTCAGAGCCTCCTTAAGCCCACCAAGAAACCTCCCTAAAGCCAAGGGAGCATGGCTTCCCAGAACTCAGAGGCTTAACCACACCACAGTGTGTCTAGAATACAAACTTATTGAGTCAAAAAAAAAGTTATTCTAAATTCTTAAAATTCCATGCATTTTATGCCCTGTTGGGTTGTGGATTTGCCCAAGATCTGCCACTTTTCCCTTCCTTCCTTTCTCTCCTTTTTTGGAATGGGAATGTGTCTTCTGTTCCTGTCACACCATCCTATTTTGGAAGTACATAACATGTTTTATTTTACACGTTCACAGCTGGAGAGTCATTTGTCTCTAGATGAATTCTACTCTAAGTCTGTCTCATATCTGAATTAGAAGAGATTTGGACGTCAACTACAAAGCTAATACATAACAAGTGAAGATATTTGTGGCTATTGGGATAAATGTATGTATTTTACATGTGAGAAGGGCAAAATTTTGGTGGAACCAAAGGCAGAATTCTCTGATCAGAATGCTTGTGTCTCCCCAAATTTTAGGTGCTGAAATTAGCTCCCAATGCTGTAATATTAAGAGGTGGAGCCTTTTGGCATCACCATGAAGGGGATAAGTGCCTTTGTAAAAGAGATCCACAATTCTCCTATTGGGAATATACCCGGAGGAACTTAAATCATTTTACAGAAAAGATACCTGCACACACATGTTTGTTGCAGTTCTAATCACAATAGCGAAAACATGGAACCAACCATGTTGCCCATCGAAACTGAACTGGATAAAAAAATGCAGTACATATACACAATGGAATATTATGCAGCTATAAAGAAAGACAAACATATGGACTTTGCAGTAACTTGGATGGATTTGGAGTCGATCATTCTCAGTGATCTATCACAGATACAAAGAACAGAGTACCATACATTCTCAAAAACGTACCTCAAACAATTAAATCACTATAAGAAAGGGACTGGCAGCAGTGGGAAACTGCCAGGGGAAGGAGGGGTATACCTCATCAACAAGGGTACCTACATAATCAATGTTTGTATAACTAACCCTGAATTGTATCCCACATCATTATAATTTTAAAAAGAGAGATCCAAGGGAGGAAATCTCCCTTCACACACAATGTTATAATTTTTATTTTTTACGTTCATGTATATTTTTTAAACCTGAGGAGAAAAATAATTCAGTATGTAATCTCCCAAATCCTGACCCTTTCTATTGCTCTGCCTTCCTTGTCTCCATAGTCCATTCTCCTCTGGTATAATTTGTTTACAACCTGTAGAATTCCTCAGTCACCCACCACTAGGTATTCCCCACTCTACAGATAATAACTTCCAAGAGGTTCAATAAATGCTTGAAACTTCAGATAGTACTAAACTTTTTTCTTTTCTTTTCTTTTCTTTTTTTTTTCTTTTTTGAGTTGGAGTCTCACTCTGTCACCAAGGCTGGAGTGCAGTGGCACACTCATGGCCACCCCAGCATCGACCTGCTGGGCTCAGGTGATCCTTCCACCTCAGTCTTCCAGGTATCCAGAACTACAAGCACACTACCACACATGGTTAATTTTAATTTTAATTTTTTTGGTTTATTGTAGAGATGAGGTCTCGCCAAGTTGCCTATGCTGTTTTCAAACCCGTGGATTTAGGTAATCCCTTCACCTTGACCTGCCAAATTGCTAGGATTGCAGGCTTGAGACACCATGCCCAGTCAAATTCTCTCGTTTTATTGGTGTGATTAGGCTACCTATATTTAATATAATTACTGACAGCTTTGAATTTAGGTCTATTATTTTGTTATAGTCCTGTTTGCCCTCGGTAATTTTTGTTCTTTTTTTCTTCTTGCCCTGCCTTTTAAAAACTGTTTGTGAGTGTTTCTTTTTCTCCACATCCTCTCCAGCATCTGTTGTTGTTTGTTTTATTAGTGATGGCCAATCTTACAGGGGTTAGGTGGTATCTCAATGTGGTTTTGATTTGCATCTCTCTAATGATGAGTGAGGCTGAGCATTTTTTCATGTGTCTGTTGGTCACCTGTCTATCTTCTTTTGAGAAGTGTCTATTCATGTCTTTTGCCCACTTTTTAAAGGAGCTGTCTGTTTTTTTTTCATTTCAGCATGTTTGAGTTTGTTGTAGATTCTAGATGTTAGGCCTTTGTCAGATATACAATTGACAAATATGTTTTCCCATTCTGTGGGCTGTCTCCCTGCTCTCTTGATGGTTTCTTGGGCTTTGCAGAAGCTTATCAGCTTAATGAGCTTCCACTTGTCTATCTTATCTCTTATGGCCTGGGCACTTAGGGTTTGGTCAGGAATTGGTTGCCAGTTCTAACTTCTATAAGTGTTTCCTGCATTTTCTAAGTTTCTTACAGTT
The DNA here is from genome assembly GCF_000164805.1 of Carlito syrichta. Lineage (NCBI taxonomy): Eukaryota > Metazoa > Chordata > Mammalia > Primates > Tarsiidae > Carlito > Carlito syrichta. The sequence continues at coordinate 207,039 of NW_007253277.1, forward strand.
TGAGGTTTTATGTTTAGGTCTTTGATCCATTTAGAGTTAATTTTTGTGTATGGTGATAGGCAGGGGTCCTGTTTCAATATTCTGCATGTGTTCAGCCAATTTTCCCATCTCCATTTACTGAATAGGTTCTCCTCTCCCCAGTGGTTGTTATTGGAGGCTTTGTCGAAGATGAGTTGGTTGAGGAATTGAGACTTTGCTTCCAGAATCTCTACACTTTTCCATTGGTCTATGTGCCTATTCTTGCACCAATACCAGGCTGTTTTGATTACTGTAGCCTTATAGTAAAGTTTGAAGTCCGGAAGTGTGATACATCCTGTTTTGTTTCTTTTGCTATACTGCTGGTGGGAATACAACCTCTTTGGAAGACAGTGGCAATTTCTGAAGGAACTAGAAATTGATCTTCCATATAATCCAGCAATTCCCCTATTGGGAATATACCCAGAGGAATTCAAATCATTCTACAAAAAAATATATCTGTACATGTATGTTAGTTGCAGCTCTATTCACAAGAGCAAAAACATGGAACCAACCATGTTGCCCATCAAAGCTGGACTGGATTAAAAAAATGTGGTACATATACACAATGGAATATTATGCAGCCATAAAGAAGGAGAAATATATGGACTTTGCAGCAAATTTAGAGCCTGTCATACTCAGTGATCTATCACAGAAACAAAGTACTGATTTCCATATGTTCTCACTCATAAGGTGACCTTGAACAATTATAAGGCTGTGGGAAGGCGATTAGCAGTAGCAGAAAACTGTCATGGGAAGGGGGGGTGGGACTGGCAGTTGGGGGAAGCTGCTAAGGGAGGGAGGGGCATGCCTCATCAACAAGGGTAACTGCATGATCAATGTTTGTATACCTAGCCCTGAATTGTACCTCACATCTTTATAATAATAAATATTTTTTTTTAAGGGAAAAAAACTATTTGGAAGTGTTTTAGTAATTTATTTTAATTTCTCGATTAGAATTTTGGCTGTATGTCTTTGTGTTATATTTTAGCAATTGCTCTGGAAATTAATATACATACATATATGAGGAGACCAAAAAAATCTGGAGTTTATTTATTAAAAATTGTCTATTTATTCTTGCAAATTTAAATTTCAGTCACCTTTAAAGCATTTTTTGTTTCCTGCAATACACCTATTAACATGCTTCTTCTATTACTCAAAATAGTTTTTGAACTCAGTTTTTATGACTTTTAAAGTTCTGTCATTTTTTCCATCTCTTCCACATTGGCAAAACATTTTTCTTTGTGGACTTTTTTCATCTAGGGAAAACAAAGTAAAGTCGCTCAGCACAAGACCAGGTGAATAAAGATAGTGGGGCATTGGGTTGCTGCCATTTTTGGTTAAAAACTGCTAAACAGTCTGTGTACTGTGGGCAGGTACATTGTCATGGTGGAAGAACCAATACCTATCTAATGCTACTCGAACCAATACCTATTTAATGCAACGAATTGTGACACTACCTTCTTAACACTACCAGATGAAAACTTTGACTGTCTGATCCAGAGGAACAAACGCTGAGTGTACTTTGGGGCTCACCCTTCAAAATATAATTACAGGGGAATTTTTTTGGTGGGGGGTCTTCCCTCACAGAGACATATATACAGATATAGATATATAAATACATATTATATGTAAATCTAGATATCTTTATCTTTCTAAAAATAGATAAATATAAAAGATATATGCATCTTTTTAGTGGTATTCTTATTTATCTTTTCAAATTAAACCTCCCAATTTCAGTTTTATTTATACTTGACTTGTGTACCATATCTGTATACACTGCATGTCCCCTCACACAGGCAACTTGACAATTTTTGCTTTTTACAATTGTGCATATTTCTTAAAACTTAAGAAAATAAAATAATCCAGTCTATAGTCATCAAGGTACTAGCCATTTATGTTGCTCTTGCTTCTCTACTAACATACAAAATTTTCCTCTGGTATACTTTTCTTTCAGTCTGAAAAACTTCCTTTGGTGTTTTTTGTTTTCTGTTTTTTTTATTTATTATTATTTGTTAGAGCAGTTCTGCTGGCAACCAGCTCTCTTAGGTTTCTTTCACTGGAAAATGTCAATTTAATGTCAATGCTGAAATATATTTTTTCTGTGTATCTAATACATAGTTGAGAGTACTCCCATTTAAATATAGTCATGTGTTACTTAGCCACAAAGATCTCTTCTGGGAAATGCATGGTTAGGTGATTTCATCATTGTGCAAACACCATAGTGTGTACTTACATAAACCTAGATAGTAGAGTTTACTACACAACCAGGCTATATGGTACAGCCTAGTGTTCTAGGTTACAAACCTGGACAGCATGTTTCTGTACTGAACAATGTAGGCAATAGTAAAATAATGGTAACCATTTGTGTATCTCAATATATTTTAACACATAAAAGATACAGTAAAAAATATGTCATACAAGATTTAAAATGGTACACTAGTATAGAGTTATTACTATGAATGAAGCTTTCAGGACTGGAAGTTGCTCTGGATTAGTGAGTGAGTCATGAATGAATATGGAGGCCTAAAATATTGTTTAACACCACTATAGACTTTATAAACACTACTTTTCTTTCTTCAATAATAAATAACCCTTAACGTACTGCTAGCTCTTAATTTATAATTTTTTCTACTTTTAATTTTATTACTTTTTGTAATGCTATATAGCTTAAACCACAAACGTATTATACAGATGTACAAAAGCATTTTCTTTATATCCCTATTCTACAAGCTTTTCTCTATTTTTAATTTTTTTTTTTTACTTTTTAAATATTTCATTAAAAATTAAGACACAAACACACATATTAGCATAGGCTTACACAGCATCAGAATTACCAATATCACTATCTCCCTTCTCTGTATCTTGCCCTACTGGAAGTTTTTCTGTAGCACTTAATACACATGGAGCTGTCATCTTCCTTGATAGCAAGGCCTTTTTTCTGGAATACTTCTCAAAGAAATAAGTCCACTGTCATCATAGGGAACTTGTCTTTTAGCTTCTCTAGATCTCTATTCTAAACAATCTGTTAGTGATGATAAATTCTGAGCTGTTAACTTCCTGTAAGGGGAAAATGGGTGAGTTACCAGAAATACCTTTGAAGTTGGGTGGGCTGTGGGTGGAGGGCTGGGTATTGTCTTGAGAATTAAAAACTATAGCCGGGCTCGGTGGCTCAGCCTGTACTCCTACGCCTTTGGGAGGCTGAGGTGAGTGGATTGCCTGAGCCCGTGGGTTTGAGACCCGCCTGGGCAGGCGAGACCTCATCTCTACAATAAAAAAAAAAATTAGCCGGTTGTGGTAGCGTGAGCCTGTAGTTCCAGCTACTTGGAAGGCTGAGGTGGAAGGATCGCCGGAGCCCAGCAGGTCGAAGACCGGGAGTGGCCACTGCACTCCAGTCTGGGCAACAGAGTGAGACTCCAACACAAAAACAAACAAACAAACAAAAAAACTATAAAACACTTTTGTAAACAACTTTTTTTAATAAACACATTTTTAAAGGAAAAAAAAGAACCTGTTAAGTGTTAAGGTGGTTTCACAGTAATTTTTAAAATATAAGTAGCAGAGGTATATTTTTAAATTATCCCCCAAAATACATAGTAAAGCACATAGACCATTAGCATAATCATTTACAATCACCAAGTATTATATAGTGCCTATAATTGTATGTCCTATACTTGTATATTACTGGCAGTGCAGTGGATTTGTTTACACTGGTATCACTACAAACATGTGAGTAATGAGTTTGCCACAACTTCACAGCATCTACATCACTAGGCAACAGAAACTTTTTCTCTTCATTATAATCTTTTCAGACCACTGACATTTATGAAGTCTGATGACCAAAATGTCATTATGAAACACAAGTCTGTGTTTTAAAGATGTGCCACTGCCTTTTGACTTCATGGTTTCTATTAAGAAATCTGTAATTATTGAAATTCTTGTTTTTCCACATACACTATTTTGAAAAGTGGCATGAATATTTCTTCTTTTCCTTGAATATTCAGCAGTTTATTAAAATATGTGTGGATATAACTTTGGGTTTATCTCACTTGAAGGTCACTTATTGAATCTGTAAATTGATATATTTGCCAAATATTTGAACGATTATTTCCTCAATCTACTTTTTCTGCACCAATTTCTTTTCTTTTCAGCACTCCAGTGGAATGCCTGTTTTACTTTTCCTCTAGTTCCATAAAGTAGTGCTGACGTTTTTCCAAAGCAAACATCTCTATTAAAAAGTGGGCAAAAGATATGAATAGACACTTCTCAAAAGACGACATATAAGCAGCCAACAGATACATGAAAAATACTCAGCCTCACTAATCATCAAAGAAATGCAAATAAAAATCATACTGAGATACCATCGAACTCCAGTCAGGATGGCCATCAATAATGACTCAAAGCAACATCAGATGCTGGAGAGAAAGCAGAGAAAAGAGAATGCTTCTACACGGTTGGCGGAGGTAAATTAGTACAACCTCTGTGGAAAACAATGTGGTGATTTCTAAAAGATCTAAATATTGGACCTTCATATGACCCAGCAATTCCTCTTATGGGATATACCTGGAGGAACTCAACTCATTCTACAAAAAAAGATACCTGCACATGCATGTTTATTGCAGCACTATTCACAATTGTAAAAACATGGAACTAAACATGCTGCCCTTTGAGAATGGACTGGATTTTAAAAATGTGGTACATATATACAATGGAATATTACTCAGCCATAGATAAGGACAAAAGTATGGACTTTGCAGTAACTTGGATGGATTTAATCTATCATATTCAGTGATCTATTACGAAAATAAAGAACTGAATACCACATGTTCTCACTCACTCATAAGTGGATCCTGAACATTTACCATAATACTTCAAGAAAGGAATTGGCAGTCGTGTGACTCTACTAGTGAAGAAAGCGAGGGGAGCGCAAAGTGAGAACCAATGGGAGGCCTGAACTTTACCTGTATGTTGATTATTTATATAACTAATCCTGAATTGTATCCCACATCTTTAAAATATAAGAAAAAATAAATTTTAAAAGATGTAAAAAAATTTTAAAGCAGTATCAATGTTTTCCCAACACATTGCTGTTTTTAAAATTAGATAATTTTGTATGAATCCTCAATTTAACTAAGTTTTTCTAGTATCTCTTTTATTGTAAATCCAGTACATTTTTGAAACATTGTATTATGCAATCACATAATAAGCATGGTGATTTTGGAGAATCTTTTCATGGCCCCAGTCTCAGAGAAAAGCATTTAGTCTTTCACAGTTAAATATAATATTAACTGCTGGTTTTATGGAGATTCTGCATATAAAGATAGTTCTCCATTTCTATTTATCTCAGAGATTTTATGATAAATGGATATTTAATTTTATTCAGTGCTTTTTCTGAATCAATTGATGGTATTAATTTTTATTAATCTGCTAATATAATGAATATAATTAAATAAATTTATAAATATTAATCCAGACTTATTACTTGAAATAAATTGCACTTAGTTTTTGTGTATAATTTATTTTATACATCACTGGAATCAATGTACTATATCGGTTGAAATTTTTCACCTAAATTTATGAAACGTATTGTTCTGCATTTATCTTTATCCTTTATATTCATTCTATCCTTCTTCTTTCTTTCCCTTTTTTGCCTTGTTTGTAATATTGATTCCACACAATTAGTTGAGACATCTTTCCTCTTCTTTAAGTTTTTGGAAAACATTGTGTAAAATTGGTGTCAATAATTCTTGAAATGTTTGGTCAAACTCTCTCATTAATTAAGCAATCTGGGCCTGGGAGTTTATGTTTCAGAAATTTCAAAATTAGAAATTCACTGTATTGTATGGTTTTAGGACTCTGCTATTGCATGACTAGTAATTTTCTTGTCTTTGAAGTCACTTTATCTCAGTTTGAAATAAGCACTCTGACTTTTTTAATTTAAAAAAATGTTCTCATAATATTTCTTAAGCCATTCTTTTACTGTTAACCTACCTATGCCAAATTTCAAATGAGTATCTTGTAAACAGAAGTATTTGAGTAGCATTTTGTTTCATTTTATAAACTCTTTTAATGAACTCTGAGTTTTTAAAACTATGTTTTATAAACTGTCTTTTATTTGGTGCCTTGAGGTTATTTACATTTGAAGTAATTACTGGTATGCTGATGATTATATTTGCCATGCTATTTTATATTTGGGGGAAGCACATTCTTTTTGCTGTTGCTGTTGCTGTTTCTCTGTTTTCTTTTCTGTTGTTTTTCTTTATCTATTTATCTTTTAATGACAATTACTTTTTTCTCACATCTTGTCTATTGTTAATTGTGCTTCCATAAAAATGGGAGTGCTGATGTTTTCAGGGTCCTCATTTCCTTTTTCCTTTTTTTTCTTTTACAAATTCCCACAAGTGAAATTGTTGGATCATATGGTAATTCCCTTGTTAATTTGTTGAGGAACCCCCCCCATACTGTTATTTATATTGGTTGTAGTAATACATTCCCACCATTGTGTGCAGTAATTCTAATTTCTCTGCATCCTAACCAACACTCTTCTTTTGACTTTTGATAATAGACATTCTGACAGGAGTGAAGTGCTATCTCATTGTGTATGTGTAGGTTTTTGAATCCACCTTTTTTATTATGCAAATATATATATTTTTTTAATTTATTGTATTATAAAGGTGTGTAGTACAAGTCAGAATTAGGTATATATAACGTATGTGCGGGTGAAGTTTAGGCCTCCAGTTGGTCCTCTCTTCCCCTGGTTTAGTACCAGGTACACTTTGTGCTGCACCTTTTTTTTTTTTTTTTCATTGCAATAGCTTTAGGGGTACAAATAGTTTTTTTGTTGCATGGCTGCATTGTATACTGATGAAGAAGTCTGGGCTTTAAGTGTACTTATCACTCTCGCTAGTACACATTGTACTCTATAGGTGATTTTTCAACTCATCTCCTCTTCTCATCCTCTCTTTTAAGACTCTCCAATGTCCATGAGACTATTTTGTATGCCTTACAGACTCTTAACTTAGCTCCACTTATATAAAGAAGCAATGAAGTATCTAGTTTTCCATTTTCTTTTATGCATTATTTCATACTGATATCCATAGAGGTTGTAGTAAGCTCCACTCTCAATATAGTGGATAAGTAAGTGTTCTCTTTCCACCACATCTATACCATCTACCATTTTCTTATTTATGAAAAAAATGGCCATTGTGACCGGTGTAAGATGGTAATTTATTGTGGTTTTAATCTGCATTTCCCTAGAGATTACAGATGAGCATTTTTTTTATATGTTTGGTATTTGTGTACATTATTTTGAAATATGGTCTGTTATTTGCCCGATTTTATTTATTTATTTGTTTTTTTATTTATTTATAAAGCAGGATTTATTGAGAATACAGAAAAGCTCCCACAGTGGGAGGGACCCCAAAGGGTTGCCCTATTTGCCCAATTTTAAATGGAATTATGTGGTTTTTTTCTTGATGATATGCTTGATTTTTTTTGTAGATAAATTTGCCATAAATTATTAGCCTAGGACACTGTCCAGAAAATTTAGGTCTTTAATTTATCTTGAGTTAATTTTTGTATTTGGTGAAAGATAGGGATCAAGTTTCAGTTTTTCATGTGGCTATCCAGTTTTTCAACCACAATTTGTTGAGTAGGATGTCCTTTCCCCAATGTATTTTTTTAATCTGCATTGTCAAGATCAATTAGTTGTTGGTATTTGGGTTTATTTCTGGATTCTGGATTCTGTTCCATTGGTTTGTGTGTCTGCTCTGGTATTACTACATGTAATACTATAGCCTTGGAGTATAGTGGGTGGTGTGAGCCTCCATTTCTGTTCTTCCTTCTGAGTATTATTTTGGCTCTTTAAGTTCTTTAGTTTCTTATAGTTTTTAGGATTGTTTTTTCTTATTCTATGAAAAATGACATTGGTAACTTTATAGAGATTGCATCAAATCTGTCAATAACCTTAGGTTTTATTGTCATTTTAACTACATTGATTTTTCCAGTTTATAAGAATGGAAGGTTTTTCCACTTATTTGTGTCCTCTACAATTTCTTTCATCAGTGATTTGTAGTTTTTCTCATAGAGATGTTTCATGTTCTTGGTTAGATACATTTCTAAGTAGTTTACATTTCTGCCCACTATTGTCAATGGTATAGGGTTCATGGTTTTATTCTCAGCTTGGTACACATTGGTGTATAGTAGTATAATTTGCATGTGTTGTTTTTGTGACCTTAGACTTTATTGAATTTATCTCTAAAGTCCAGGAGTCTTTTGAAGGAGTCTTTTGGGTTTTCTAGATAAAAGATCATATCATCAGCAAACAGAGATAGTTTGGTTTCTTCTTTCCAATTTGGATACCTCGTATTTCTTTCACTTGCCTGATTGCTCTACTAGAACTTCCAGTACTATGTTGACTAAGATTGGTGAAAGTGGGCATCCTTACTTTTGTTCTGATTCTGATGGGGAATGCTCTCAGCTTGTCCTCTTTCAGTATGATGTTGGCTACAGGTTAGTCATATAGGGCTCTTATTATTTTGAGCTATGTAACATCTATGCCAATTTTGCTGAAGGTTTTTATTAAGAAGGAAAACTGAATTCTATCAGTTTTTTTTCAATATCTATTAAAATCACTGTATGATTCATTATTTTAATTCTATTTCTGAAGTGAATCACGTTGATTGACTGTGTATGTTGAACCATCTTTGCACTCCTGGGCTAAAATCTACTTAATCGTTGTAGATTATTTTTTTGATGTGCTATTTGATGTACCATTGGGCTAGTATTTTGTTAAGAAAATTTGCACCTATGCTCAAAAACTTTATTGGTCAGTAGTTATCTTTTTTGTTGTGTCTTTCCCTGACTTTGCTATTAGGGTAATGCTGACTTCTTAGAACAAGTTAGGGTGAAATCCCTTCTTTTCATTCTCATGAAATGTCCTTAGAAGGATTTTTCCAGTTCTTCCTTGAAAGTGTGGTAGTGTTCAGTTATGAATCTGTCAGATCCGGGACACTTTTGTTGAAAGACTTTTAATTACTGCTTCACTCTTGCTATTCATTACTGGTCTGTTCGAAATACAATTCCTTTACGATTTAAGGTTGGTATTTTGCCTGTTTTTGGGAATGTATCCATTTCCTCAAGATTGTCTAATTTGTTTTCATAAAGATGCTCATAATATTCTCAGATGTAATATCTCCATTTCTATTTCTGACAGCTAATTTGAATCTTCTTTCCTCTTTTCATCCTTATAAATCTAGCTAGTTTTCTATCAATTTTATCTATTTAAAAAATCTACTCTTGGTTTTATTGACTTTTTTGTATTTTTTGTTTCAGTTCTGTTTACTTTTGCACTAATCTTTGTCATTTCTTCTTTCTGCTAGCTGTGGGTTTGGATTGCTCATGTTTTTATTTTGTTTGGTTTTTGTAATTTCTTTTGGAGTGATAGTGGGTTGTCAATATGTGATGGTTCAGTTTTTTTCCAGGTAGACCTGAGCACTATATGTATTCCTATGATCACAGTTTACTGTGTGTTGCAGAGGTTTTGATAACCTCAGTTGTTGTTGACATTCATTTTAAGAAATTTTTAAATTTTCAACTTGGTTTCATTGTAGAATCAAGATCATTCAGGAGCAGTTTGTATAATTTTCATGTATTTTTTTGGTGTCCAGTTTTATTCCACTGTGGTTTGAGTAGGTGCTTCATATAGTTTTGTATTTTCTATCATTGAGACTTGATTCATGACCTATCATATAATTTAACTTGAAGGATCTTTCATATGCTGATGAGAAAAATGTATATTTTGTATCTTTGTGGTATAATAGTCTGCAAATGTCTGTTAGATTCATTTGTTTTAGGGTTCTATTTAATTCCAGTGGTTCTTTGCTGACTTTTTGCCTTGATAATTTTTCTATTGCTGTTAATTGAGTGTTGAAATTTCCCCTATTATTGTATTACTATCGATCTCCTTTCTTAAGTCTATTAAAATATGCTTTATAATATTGGGACCTCTGGTGTTAGGTGCATATATATTTAAAATTGTTATATCTTATTGGATTGTTACTTTTATCATTACATAATGTCACTTTGTCTGTTTTTACTTTTGTTAACTTAAAGTTTATTTCATCTTGCATAAGAATAGCTACTGTTCTACTACTCACTTTTTATTTCCATTTATGTAGAATATTTTTTTCCACTCCTTTACCTTGAGGCTATAAGTCTTTGATAAATCAGTCTCCTGAAAACAGCAGATGTTTGGATTGGGTTTTTATTTATCCATGCTGTCAGTTGATGTATTGTGACATGGGGTATAGTGACCATTATTTTTTAATCTTAGTAATGACATGTATACTGCTGTTCCATTTATTATGTTGAGTTTTACCTGGTTGCTTTGTTTTTTCCATTGCACTGATATTCTAGAAGTTCTGCAAGTTTTATAATTTCCAGTGTTTCTCTACGGGTGCATTTTGATCTTTTGTTTCAATGTTTAGAATTCCTTTGAGTATTTCTTGTAGAGCCAGTCTAGTGGTGACAAATTATCTCAGCATTTGTTTGTCTGAGAAAACTTTTTTATTTCTTTCTCATTTATAAAACTTCATTTTGTGAAAGACAAAATTTTTCTTTGACAGTTGCTCTGCTAGAGGAGATTGATGATAGGACCCTATCCTCTCTGGCTTGTAGATTTTTGCTGAGAAGACTGCTGTTAGTCTGAAAGGTTTGCCTTTATATGTTGAGGACTTTGCCTCAATGCTCTTAGAATTATTTCTTTCACATTGACTTTTCATAACCTAATGATTGTATGCCTTGCCTAATTTTTCCTCAAATAAGTTTTCCAAACCCATTCTTCCTGAGAAACACTTACAAGCCTTAGGTTTGTGTATTTTACAAAATCCCACATTTCTTGGAGACGTTGTCTCATTCTCTTAATTCTCTTTTCTGTCTTATGTTCTGATAGGGTTAATTTGAAAGCCTTTTTAAATTCTAAGAATTTTGTTTTATATCTGTTGGCTATTTGTGTGCCCTTTTTGGAAAAAACATATATCAATGTCCTCAGTCCGTTTTTAATCAGAATATGTAGGGGTTGTTGTTATTGTTGTTATTGAGTTGTAGTTGACATTTTATGCTCTGGAGATTAAGCTCTTATCAGGTATATTGTTATCAAAAGTTTTGTTCCATTCTGAACACACTGAGTATTCCTTTTTGTTTTGTTTTTTGATTGTATGTTTTTGATGTAAAGACGCTTTTTAGTTTGATGTAGTCCCATTCTTTTAAATTTTTTGTTGTGTTGTCTATCTTTCGATGTCATTTTTATGAAAGCATGACTAAGACCAATGTCATAAAATATTCCTCTTTCTTTTCTCTAGGAACTGTACATTTTTAGTTCTTATAATTAAGTCTTTAATCCATATATGGTGATTTGTATCTATATTGTAACATAAGGTTTCAATTTTATTTGTATGCATGTTAATATCCAGTTTTTCCAACACTACTTGTGAAAAAGACCATCTTTTTCTCACTATATATTCTTAACATCCTTATTGATGATCGGTTTACCACATATGCATAGACTAATTTCTGACCTATTGGTATATATGCATGTCTGTGTGCCCATGTCATACTGTTTTATTTACTGTGATTTTCTAATATATTTTGAAATCAGGAACTGTGATGTCTTCACCTTTATTTTTTTCTCAAAGTTGTTTTGGCATTCATATTCACCTGTTCTCTACGATGATTTACTTTATTTATTCTTGTAAAAAATGCCACCTGGCCGGGTTCGGAGACTCAGCCTGTAATCCTGCGCCTTTGGGAGGCTGAGGTGAGTGGATTGCTTGAGCCCGCGGGTTTGAGACCCCCCTGGACAGCGAGACCTCATCTCGACAATAAATCAAAAAATCAGCCGGGCGTGGTAGTGCATGCCTGTAATTCCAGCTACTTGGAAGGCTGAGGGGGAAGGATCGCTGGAGCCCAGCAGGTCGAGGCTGCAGTGGATGGGAGCGATCACTGTACTCCAGTCTGGGCGACAGAGTGAGACTCTAACTCAAAAAAAAAAAAGCCACCTGAATTTTTCTTGGGGTGACAATAAATATGTAGATTGCTTTAGGTAGTATGGACATTTTAACAATATTGTCTTCAAACCATGAACAAGATATCTTTCTATCTGTTTGGGCTTTTCTCATTTTCTTCAATATTTTGTAGTTTTCATTGTTTAAGTCTTTCCCTATCTTAGTTAAGTTTATTTCTAAGTATTTTATTATTTTTATTGTTTTTGAAAATGGGTTTATTTGCTTAATTTTACTTTTATATTGTTTCTTGTGTATAGAAACACATCTGATTTTTGTATGTTTATTAAATATCTTGTAACTTTCCTGAATTCATTTTTTAATTCTAACAATTTTGGGATAAAGTCTATTAAGTTTTATATAATACATAAGCATGACTATGTATGTAAACAGAAACAATCTTACTTCTTTTTCTTTGACATGCATTTTATAATTTTTTCTTATCTAATTGCACAGGTTAGGACTTCCAGCACTATGATGAATAGAAGTTGGAGAGCGAGCATGATTTTCTGGTTCCTAATCTTAATGCAAATACTTTTAGCTTTTCACTATTGATTATGAGGTTAGTTGTAGGTTTTTATATAGAGTCTTTATTGTCTTGAGGTACATCCATGTTAATAAAGGAGATTGCTCTGTGTTTTTTTCTTACAATTTTTTTTCTGATTTGAAGTCAGATTAATATAGTCTCATAGTTCTAGTTAAAATGTAATCCCTTCTCAGTTTTCTTGGAGATTTTATGTAGGATTTATATTATTTATTCTTTAAATGTTTAGTAATATTCTCCAGTGCCTTCATACGTACTTGGAATTTTATTTATGTAAAAGTTTTCAACTAAATTGCTAATATTTTAATTTCTATCAAATAATGTTATATATACTTCTTGCATTTTCATAGTTTTTATATTTCAACAATTTTTTTAAAAAATTATGTTCATAAAGTTGTTGATAACCTCTCTCACTTTTGGGTCTAGGTGATTTCCATGTAACTTTTAAAATTTTGCCTCATATTCTGGATAGATATTTACTTTTTTTTAACTTAAAATTATATACAAAATTGTTTTTTTTTAGCATAACTATTCAGAATACATGTTTCTAGATATTTGGAGATTTGCCAGAGTTCCTTTGTTATTGATATTAATTTTAATTATTATCAAAATATGCTCCATATTATTCAAATATTATTACTTTGATGAAAAATTTAAGTTTGTCATTATACTTTAAATTTAAGTTTAATGAGATCATTGCTGCATGGTTCAGGATGTTATCTATTTTGGAACATAGTTTATAAATCCATTTGGAGTGCTCTAGAAATATCGATTAATCCATGTTTGTTCATAGTGTTATTTAAAATTTTTCTATCTTTATGGATATTCTGTCCATTTATGTGACCCATTATTGAACTCAAAGTATTGAAATCTTCCTTTAATTATGAATTTTTCTGTTTCCTAGTAGTTCAGTAAAGTTTTGCCTCATATATTTTGAGGCTCTAGTCTATGCATAAACATTAAAATTGTGTACTCTTGATGACTTAACACTTTCATTATGGTGAAGTTATCTTTTGCATCCCTATCAATATTTGTCACCCTGAAATAAATTCATTAGTAGTATATACAATCCAGCTTTCTTTTTTACAGTTAATGTTTTATTTCTTTTTTCTCCTTTTTTTATATTTGTGTAAATTCAATTAAAATAAAATGCTAGTAGCCTGATAATAATTTAACATTTCATTAAATGTAATTCTTTCTCTTTTGAGGTATTTATGTCATTTGTATTTAATGTTATTATTGGTATTGCTGGGTTTAGTCTACCAATTGTTATATATGTGATGTTGTTTCATATGTTCTTATTCATTTTTTTTCTATTTCTGACCTTGTTTTTAGGATAACTTGAGTCATTTTAAAGATTGTATATAGTCTGTCTATACTCACAGCTCCATGTCTGCAACTCAGGGAGTGCAACTGGGTCTGTTTTGATTTCCCTTTCCTAGGTCATGGTCAAGAAATTCTGTCAATGAAGAATGATGAAACAGTCATCATTCTTCTTAACATCTCCCAGAAATCATTGCATTCCATTGCCTGATTTACCATGCCTTGAAAACCACTGATTCATATATTTTGTCCATTGCTTTGTTGTTTCAGATAAGAATGCAAACCTTTTAGAGGGTAAGTTTAGTCCATATTACTTGGTATCAAACAGAAAAAGAAAATATGTCTATTTTTGAGTAGTTTTAGCTTATGTCAGCAGGTATAGTATCACAGGTAAAAAATCTCAAAAGTTTTCATACTTTTTACCTCATAATAATTCTCATATCTATTTCTAAATACCCACAGTTTATATTAGAAATATTCAGGAATATCAAAAGTTGTCTCAAAAGGTGTTTTTAAAAACCTCACAAATTTTCCTTATCTTCATTTATTTATTTATTTTTGAGTTGGAGTCTCACTCTATTGCCCTGGCTGGAGTGCAGTGGCATGCTCATAACCATCCCAGCATCAACCTCCTGGGCTTTGGAGAGCCTTCCTCCTCAGTCTTCCAAGTAGCTAGAACCACAGGCACATACTACCGTGGCTGGCTAATTTTTGATTTATTGTAGAGATAAGGTCATACCAACTTGTCTGGGCTGGTCTCAAATCCATGAGCTCAGGAAATCCACTCTCCTCAGCCTCCCAAAGTGCTGGGATCACAGGCTGAGCCACAGAGCCTGGCCTAGTTTCCTTATCTTAATGGGATTAACCTTTCATCTATTACTCTCATCTGTTTCCTTCCTTGCTCCTTATGAAACTAAACTAATGGGACCCGTACAATTACTTAAACAAAATAAACATCATCGGTATGTTAGAAAACAACTTAAATACAAGGAACTACTTGTTATCTGATAATGACTCTTTAAAGTAAACCTGTCACCTCATTAACATTTGGTCCGTGCAAATGCATGAAGTATAGTTTAAGACCTAGTGTGATTATATACATATATAACAATGATTTTATATACATACACATATATAATTGATTTTGACTGCATGGATTAACAGAGCACTAAAATGAGGAAGCTGTTATTAAAATTATTTGATATTAGCCATAAAAACTACTAGTATAATGTGAAAGTCTTTATATATAAAGTTTTAGTAGAAGGGCATCGGATCTGGTCAGAGTGTGAGAGTCTCTTCACGGGTGAGTGCACAAAAAAGCTAATCTGCAGCTGTTTGTGCATGTAAATGGGAGCAAAAGCCCAAAGGAGGGAAACATGGGATGAATTGCCCAGGGACCTTGCAGAAATGGCTATAATTTGCCACTCCTCTGAATTCAGCACCCACTGCATGCAGAAAGATCCACCATCCCTGAGACATCTCTCTGAAAAAGGCAGAAAAGATCAACTGACACCTTGCCCACACCACCACTTGTGGCAAAAGACCAGGCATGGGACCAAGATAACACAAGGAGGAAATCTATTTTCTCTGTCCCAGGACTGGACAGAGACTTGCTTTGTCTTGCTCAATTCTGAGGTGCCTTCATTCTGAGTAGCCTGCATCCTGAGGTGAAGGGATGATCTCTGCACCACTCTGAAACTGACCATCATTTGCCCAGAGAGGACACTCCAAGTGCACCATATTGGAAAAACAAGCATCCTGCCCCCACACTGAACAAAAAACAGATGCATGCAATTGGAGTGGGAGACCAAGCAACAGACAATTTGGGAGATTTTTTAGGGAAAAACTGCTGGAATGAGCTGAACACTGACAGTGAAGGGCACAGAAGAAATGCAGAGAGGGATCCTGAAGCAGACTTTCAAGGAAGCTGTGGGGAGAGCCCACCCCAAGCCTAGACTATTAGGTAACTGCTGGGAAGGGAAAATAGCTCCCAGGAGAGAAACTGAAGAAACTCTCTAAGGCCTGAGCAGAGAAGTGCTCCAGGGTGGCCTCTGCAGAACAGCAGAACTGTATCTTGAGACTGGGCACTGATCTCTGCATTACATTGGGGCTGCTCTTTGTGACCTCAGAGAACATTGCCCCCAGTGCACAAAACCTGGTGGGTAACACTGTAAGAAACAAAATGGTGATTCATTTTCCAAATGGCAATTTGCTATTTCACTTCCTGGTTCTTCTTTCTTTCCTGGCAGGTTTTTTTGTTGTATTTTTGGGGGGCGGACTTTCTTTGGTGAGCATCAAGAACCAATCAGAATCTAGAAACATGTATTTTACCTCATTTGTTTAGAAACTGCTTGTGTTTTACCTTAATTGTACAAAATTTTTGCTGAGGAAATGTCTGGGAAAAATGATGTAACTTCTGAAGTACTCAGTCAATGAGGAACCAGGGTAGAAACTTGCAATTTAGGGTATAAATACACTGGCTTTGGCAACCTCAGTGTGCCTGCTTACCCCAGAGTCACTCATTCTTGCAAGAACAAGATTAAAAAAGCTGTTTCACTTTCCCAATCTCTGGGTCTCCATATTGTTCTTGGACAATGAAACTGAGGAACATCAATTCCACTTCCCACAGCTTAGGGGCTCATCTGGGAGAACTGCAACTGTGAGACTGGACCCTTATCGAAGGGAGAGATGCATCCCACCCAGTTTTAGGTAGCTCACTCTAGCATAGCAATCCTAGTTCCTGCTGCTCGACAGATAAACCTGAGACCATTATCTGAGACTCAGCAGAGGAGATGCTGAAGAGGCAGGCACCACCGTGGCAACCTGGTAACTTGATACACAAGCCAAGGTAGAACAAATGGACTATAAGTATTGGCTTGGAAATTGGGGAAATTCTCAGAGGTTGAGTGTGTATGACTGAAACGTATCTCAAGATGTGAAGTAAGTCCTCATGCCTGCAAGAAGCCTCCAGTAAAAGGGGCTGAGTACTTTAGGGTTCTAATGCATGTAAGATATCTCCAATAAGAGGGGTTGAGTACTTTAGGAAAAACTCAGAATCCTAATGCTTGCAAGAATTCTCCAGTAAGGGGGACTGAGCAACCAAGAATGACTAATAAACAGTCTAGGTCTAGGAAGGGAGGTCAAGAGAACCCCTAGCCATTCTCCTAGATAGTCCATTGAGGCAAATTTTAACGAATTGGAAAAATAATTCCAAAACTAAAAAAAAAGAAAGAAAAAAAAGGAAAGAAGAAAATGATTGAATTGTGTTGCCTCGCATGGATTAAGGAAACAATCCACCAACCCTCAGAGTTTTGGCTGAAATTTAACTCCAATGAGAACTGGCTTTGTCAGACTTTTAGTGATCTATGTAAACAGTAAGATCTCTGTTTCATCTGAAGGAAGGAGTTATGCCCTTTGTTGGCTTCCAGGAACCCTTCCTATATTTCCCCTTCAAATGGAAAATAAGATGTAGAAAACATCTGAACCTCTAGAGGAGAAGGAGAAACCTTGGCATCCACTCTCCTATAGCACCCCCCTCATAATCTCCAAGAAGACCAGGGATCTGGTAAGACAGTGGGGGATGCAGATCTATCAGAAACTAAAGATTTGAGATACCCTGTAAATTAATTTGAAAAGAGAATTGGAACAATGCAAAAGGGATACTAGAAAATCCACTTTTCCCCCTGGAGAGCCAGATCAAGATTTAAAATCATTCCTGCTATGGGAGTTTTCCTTGAGACAGGAAGAACTTGGCTTTGTTAATTCTCTACTTACTAGTATTGAATTAAGAAATTTCAAAAAAGAAATGAAATCATTATTAGATGATCCTTTAGAATTAGCCAATCAAGTTGATCAGTTTGTCAGATCTATATATATATATACCTTGGTAGAACTGATGTCTATTATGAACATTCTATTCACTGGTGAAGAAAGGAGAATGATTCAAAGGACTGCTATGTGTATCTGAGAATGGCAACATCCCCTGGACCCAGGAGTACAACCAGTTGAACAAAAATATCCAAACATAGACTCCAAATGGTATTTTAAAAAACCCAGAAGATAGAGTTAGAATGCAAGATTTAAGAGAATTAATCATTAAAGAGATCAGAGAGGTCAGCCTCAAGAACACAAATTGTCTCAAAGGTCTTTGAAGTCCAACAAGAGAAGAAGAAAGCTCCAACAGCCTTTGTACAATGACTTAGAGATAAAATGAGAAAGTATTCATGGTTAAACCTAGAAGACCTTGTAGGACAGGTCCTTCTAAAGGTTAATTTTGTTACCAAAAGTTAACCAGACATTACAAAAAAGTGTCAAAAACTGGAAGGGTGGAACAAAAAAATCTATTGATAAATTGTTAATAAAAGCGCAAAAGGTGTTTGCTAAGAGATTAGGAATAGCAAAAACAAAAAGCTGGAATCATGGTAAGCACTGTAGAAAGGGTAGTCAGGAAAAAAAAAAATGAGAGAACCCTCTGGGCAAGACCTGGATATCAAAAGGGACAGACTAAAGTAAGACTTAATCCAAAAGAAACTATGAAAAGGGAATTTAATAAAAATGAAGCTGGCTGTTATTGTAAGAAACCAGGGCATTTCAAGAGAGATTATCCTAAGTTGACAAAGGAGGAATAGTCTCCCTTATGATGCTAGATGCAGAATAGGGAGGTCAGGGGTTCCCCTTTATCAAACTGCACCAGGAATCTTGATAAATCTCAAAGTGTGGTCTAATGAGGAGGACACTCTCTTCCTCGTTGATACTGGGGCCACTCGCTCCTCCCTAATCTTCAAACCCCAAAATGTTAAATTTTTACCAGAAAATCTTCTAGTCTTTGGAGTAAAGGGAGAAGGATTTCACATTCCTATATTTGAACCCATGATTGTAAAGACTGTAACTGAGAAAATGATAGGGTCATTTTTATTTATCCCAGAAGCAGGAATAAATCTCCTAAGCAGAGACCTAATTGTCCAGATAGACCTTAATGTAGGGATAGACCAAGGTCAACTTAAGGTCTGAATGGCATATCTCACAGAGAAAAAAGAACAAAAAAATAGCCCTAAAGTATGGATGAGAGAAGGAAATATGGAAGTCTACAAATTCCCCTCTATTCAGATTTCTTTAAAACAACCAAATGAATTGTCTGTAGAATATTGTATTCTATATCTATGGAAGGGAAAAGGGGACTTCAACCAGTAATTAATGGTCTTCTTAGGTATGGGCTTTTGAAACCTTACATGCCACCATACAATAGCCCAATACATCCAGTAAAGAAGCCCAATGGATTCTACTGGATAGTGCAGGACTTATGGACAATAAACCAAATAGTTCAAACTTGACTTCCTGTGTTTTCAAATCCCTATATACTCGTTAGTAAAATCCCTTATGAACATGCATTGTTTAGTGTGGTAGACCTCAAATATTCTTTCTGGGCCTGCACATTGGCCCCTGAGAATGGAGACCTATTTGCCTTTTAATGGGAAAATCCTAAAAATGAAAGAAAACAAGAGTATCACTGGACTGTGTTACCATAGGGCTTTACTGAATCACTTAATTTATTCAGCCAAAGTTTGGAAACTGTATTAGAGGGGTTTCTGCCTTTGCTTGACAGTAACCTTTTGCAATATGTTGATGATCTCCTATGCTCAGGAACAGATAAAACCCAGGTCTCTGAAACAACTATAAATTTACTTAATTTCTTGGGACAGCAAGGAGTACGAATTTCTCAAAGCAAACTACAATTTGTAGAACAAGAAGCTAAATATCTTGGACATTTAATCAGTACAGACAGAAAATTAATCCTGAAAGAATCATCAGAAAATTAACTATTCTAAGCCCAAAACATAAAGGTAACTTAGAAATTTCCTAGGTCTAATAGGTTATTGCAGGCTATGGATCGATTCATATGCAACCAAAACTAAGAGTTTATATTCAAGACTAGTGGAGGAAGCACCAAACTCCCTGCAGTGGAATAAAGAGGAAACATAAAGGTTAGAAAATTTAAAACAAGTCCCTGTCCTTGCTCTCCCTTCTTTAGAAAAGCCTTTCCATTTATTTGTAAAAACTGATCAAAGAACAGCCATTGGAGTACTTACCCAGGATTGGGGTGGGAAAAAGTAACCAGTAGACTTTATATCCAAACAACTAGATCCTGTGTCCAGGGACTGGCCAGAGTGTATTCAGGTCTTTACAATGACTGCTTTGCTAGTTGAAGAAAGTCAGAAGTTAACCTTCAGAGGAAGGCTTCTGGTTAGTACCTCTCATCAAATCTAAGTCATTCTGAATCAAGCATCTGGCTGTTGGTTGACTGACTCCAGAATATTAAAATAAGAGGTAATACTATTAGAGAGAGATGCCCTAATATTAACTACAGATTCTTATATTAATTTAGCAAGTTTTCTGAAAGCCGAGGAAAAAGAAAATCAGAAGACATTGGATCATAACTGCCTAATTAATACTGAGCATCAAATCAACACCAGATTTGATCTAAGAGAAAAGCCACTCTGTGCTGGTGTTAGGTTGTTCATAGATGGTTCTTCCAGAATGACTGAAGGCAGAAGGAATAATGGATTCAATTATTGATGGGAATAATCTATCCATCTATGAAAAAGGAAGGCTACCTAACTCATGGTATGCACAAACTTGTGAATTATATGCTCTTAATCAAGCCCTAAAAATACTCACAAGATAAGGAATGTGTCATCTATACAGATTCTAAATATACTTATGGAGTAGTACATACTTTTGGAAAAATCTGGATGGAAAGGGGTCTAATAAATAGTAAAGTAAAGGAATCAGTCCACAGGGAACTAACTAAACAAATTTTAGTAAATTGACTACTGAAAATTTACACTGAAATAGCTGTAACACTGTAAATGGTCATCAACAAGAAAGTTATGTTGAGGCAGTTGGTAATAAGTTGGCTGTTGAAATAGCCAAAGAAACTGCCTTAAAGAATGAAATTAAGTTTCTGAACCTTACCCCAACTTGCCTGTAATCACTATAATAAGACCATATTTTACTGAAAAGGAAAAAGAAAAGATGAGAAAAATAGGAGCTGCTCCAAACAAGGAATAGAGGTGTATTCTCCTCAATGGAAGAGAGATCATTAACAAACCAATTATTAGGGAATTAACAACTAAGGGAAGCTATTGGGGAGTTCAACAGTGTGTGATGCACTCTTAAAAACCTATGGATGTGTATGAATGTATACTACTGCTAGACACATCTGTGAAGGATGTATAAATTGTTAGACAATAAATAAAGAGGTAATCAGGGGGTCATTAAAAGGAGAAAAATCTCTTGGATTAAGACCTCACCTCATCTCTAAAATAAAATTTAAAAATTAACCAGGCATGGCAGCACACACCTGTAGTTCCGGCTGCTTGGAAGGCAGAAGGATTGCTGGAGCCCAGCAAGTTGATGGTGGGGTGGCCATGAAAGTGCCACTGCACTCCAGCCTGCACAACAGAATGAGACTCCAAGTTAAAAAAAAAAAAACCCTTCCAAAGTATGCAAATTGATTTCACTGAAGTGCCCAAGGTTGGAAAACTTAAGTAACTATTAGAAATTATTGATCATCTTAGTGGGTGGGTGGAGGCATACCCAACAACAATGGCTACAACAGGGTCTATAACAAAAATGCTTTTGGAATAGGTAATCCCTAGGTTTGATCTAATAGAAAACGTTGATTCGGATAATGGAAACCACTTTACTACAAAGGTATTACAAGGCATTACAACAGCACTCCAAATGACAAGGAACTGCCATACTCCCTGACATTCATCATCCTCAGGACAGATAGAGTAAATGAACCAAACTCTGAGATCCCATATAACTAAACTAACGTTAGAAATAAAGTTGTCCTGGGTCAAATGTCTTCCTATAGCTTTCCTTCAAATTAGAACAGCCTCTCAAAGGGATTTGGGTTTATCACCCTATGAACTTTAATATGGGTTACCCTATCTAGGTAGAGCAACAGATTTACCAACCCTGGAGACCAAAGATCAATTTTTAAGGGAATATATTTCAACCATCTCCTCTCCACTGTCTTCTCTCAGATTAATAAAACTCTTTGTTCAAACTCCTCCTCTTGAGTTCACAGTTCACCATTTAAGCCTGGTGACTGGGTGGTGATCAAGACTTGGAGGGAAAATAAGCTCCAATCATACTGGGAAGGCCCATACCAAGGGCTCCTGACAACTGAGATGGCTGTCCAAATGGCAGAAAAGGGTGGACATATCATACCCAAGTCAAGACATCAATAATAGGGACTGTGTAAAAGAGAGGGACGATCAGTAGAAAGTCTCTCAAATACAACATCTGAAGATAAAAATAAGAAAAAGTGAATTTAAAATATAGTCTCCATAAATTTTCCTGATGGTTTCCTTATAACCCTGCATATAGTGACTGCTTTTATTGTCCTATCTATCTGGTTTATTAGACATTTATGTCAAGGCCCTCTTAATTCTGAACACCCATGGGATTGTTTCCTTCCTTGAGAACCATCAAAATATCTAATTACTTGCAGACCTCTATTATTATTGTAACTTTATGGGCCATTAATATACAGACAACCAAAGATAAGCCATATCCCTTTCACACTAACTTGAAAATCAATGTGATTAAAACCTTATCACCTCAAACTATAAAATTTGATGCATATCAAATCTTGCTTTGTGGAAACCTAGACAAGCAAAGACAATTATCTCAGGCAGACAAATATCTTTGTCCAGAACCAAATATAGGTGAGGAGAATTTAGAAATTGAAAACTTTGAGGAGTCTCCCTGAACCCACAGAAGATGCTGCCCCATTGGGATAATGTATAGTTAAAGTTTGGATGGCAACCCCCAGAAATTAATGAAACTCTTACAGTCCTTGAAACTCAAAATACACTTATCTAAGGGAATCCCCCCATAGCCTATAGAGATTTAGAATGTAACCCTATATTTCTGACTATTAATGATCCTGATACTTTAGATCAAAAGTCTGAAGTGGCACCTTGAGTTTATGGGTTGGGAGCTGATGTTTCAGGTAAGGACCCTAGAGGATGATTAACCCTTCTTTTGGTTAAAACTGTAGCTGTAGGTATACTGAAACAAACCCCGAGCCCCAATGATTATTATAACCTCCATAGCAATGATCTCAAAAAGGTAACAATAGTTAAAATAAAAGATTTAAAATAGACTATAGAACTCAAAATGGATTATAAGGAAACAAATGCCTAGCTAGAATGGATAAAATTTACAGTATCCACTCTAAATAAGAGTGATCACAATGCATGCACCACAGAACAGTTGCAGAATTATATCCTCTATTTTAACCTCCCTTGTGACTGTAACAGGATTATTAACAGCTGTAGTTTTCTGTATAATTCCTTGTGTTAGAGATTTAGTCCAAAGAGTTATACAAACTGCTATTAATAAACAAATGTCCATAGGTTATTCTCCTAATAATCTCATGATAAGGGAAACTGATTTAAATTTTGAGGGAGAAAGTCAGAAACTATTAGAATAATTTGAAGTAAACTTGAATTATAATGAAGATAAAATCAAAACTACTTAAAAATAAAAGAGGAGGGAACTGTAAGATACAAAATAGTGATTCATTCACAAAATGTCAATTTGTTGTTTCACTTCCTGGCCCTTCCTTCTTTCCTGGCAGGCTTTCTTTTTTTGGCAGACTTCTTTTGACAAGCATTGAGACACAATCAGAATCTAGAAACATGCATTTTACCTTATTTGTGTAGAAACTGCTTGTGTTTTACGTTATTTGCACAAAATTATTGCTTAAGCAATGTCCAGGAAAGTGATGTAACCTTTGAAGTACTCAGTCAATGAGGAAGCAGGGGAGAGACTTGCAATTTAGGGCATAAATATGCTGTGACCACCTCAGTGTGCCTGCTCAACCGAGAACTATCCATTCTTGTGAGAAGAAGATTTAAAAAGCTGCCTCACTCCCCCAATCTCAGTCTCTGTGTTGTGCTTTGATGACAAAACTGAGGAGGGTCATTTCCACCTCCCACACTGGATGTGGAACCCCAGATGATCCATTCTCCACCTGAGCCAGCTGCTGAGTGATAGACACAAACAATAGAAGTGACCAAGAAGGAGACTGGTAGCAATACTGGTTTGTTTGTTTGATTATCTCATTTAGTTGCTTTGTTTGCTAGTTGATCTTCTCTTTCCTTCTATTTCTCTTTCTTTGTTTTTTTTTTGTCTACTTTTGTATTTTTTCTCTTTTTTTTCTTTTTCTATTTTTCCTTTTTCCTCATTTCTTTTTTTTTCGATCCTACTCCACTCTCTTTTCCTTCTTATACCATGTCTTGTACTTAGGGACTATGCAAGCATACCGACTGTAAGGCCATATTGTACAGAGACAGAGAGCAAGTCCCAGCAGGCCCATTCTCCAGATAGCAAACATTATAACTTGCCAATAGGTTCTGAATCCTTGAAGCCTCTCTCATCCCCTAGTAAGTGTTCAAAATTGTAAAGCGATAGCACAGCACTCCACCCCCAGCCCTACTTCATAACTGATCCAACCTGAAGCCCCAGTTCAAGGAAAGAAAAAAGATAAAGCAAATATCAGTAGTGATTGCTTCTTCATTTCCCACTGAGCAATGTAATTAAAGAGAAAAATAGTAGAACTGCAAAAAATGGAGAAAAACCATAAATAATTGTGCATAACCAGATCCCTAGAAAAGATTCTGTGTTAGAAAGAACAGCTACTGGGTCACAAACAATGGTTATATTCATGAACGACAATACCCACAAGGTACTTATGGAGATCAGAAAATCACTGTATAGAATGAATAAAAATCAAGAAATGCAAGAGCTAAAACTAAATGAAATTGCAACAGAGCTGGACAAACTTATAAAAGCATAGCTAGAAATAACAGAAATGAAGAACTTCATTCAAGAAATAAATAGCAAACTGAAAAGCATGGGAAAAAGAAATAAATAGCAAACTGAAAAGCATTGGAAGCAAAGTTGACCAAGCAGAAGAAAGAATCTCAGAGCTGGAAGACTAAAAATGGAATTAACCCAATCTATTGAAAAATATAGAAAAACACATTAAGAAGGAAGAACTCTCCAAGATATGTGAGATTTTTTTTTTTTTTTTTGAGTTGGAGTCTCACTCTGTCTCCCAGACTGGAGTGCAGTGGCCGCTCCCAGCCACCGCAGCCTCAGCCTGCTGGGCTCCAGTGATCCTTCTGCCTCAGCCTTCTGAGTAGCTGGAACTACAGGCGCACGCTACCACGTCTGGCTGATTTTTTGATTTATTGTAGAGATGAGATCTCGCTGCCCAGGTGGGTCTCGAACCCATGGGCTCAGGCAATCGACTCACTTCAGCCTCCCAAAGGCACGGGATTACAGGCTGAGCCACCGAGCCCGGCGATATGTCAGATTTTATCAAGAAACCAAACCTACATCTGATTGGAATACCTGAAATAGAAAGAGAAACAGGAAATACCTGGGAACAAACATTTCAAAAGATCATTCAAGAAAACTCCCCTCATCTGGCCAGGAAGATGACTATACAGGTAAAAGAAATAGAGAGAAACCCTGCAAG
The DNA here is from genome assembly GCF_000164805.1 of Carlito syrichta. Taxonomy (NCBI): domain Eukaryota; kingdom Metazoa; phylum Chordata; class Mammalia; order Primates; family Tarsiidae; genus Carlito; species Carlito syrichta. The sequence continues at coordinate 232,543 of NW_007253277.1, forward strand.
ACATCTTATAAAAAGACCAACCCCTAGACACATAGTAATTTCCCTCCACAAAGTAGGTATAAAAGAAAAAATCCTAAAGGTAACAAGTGAAAAAGTTCAGACTACCTGCTGGGGGAGACCAAGGAGAATTACTACAGACTTATCTGAAGAAACACTATAGGCCAGAAGGAATGGGGCATCAATTTTTAATGTACTTGGAAATAAACAATTTTAACCAAGAATTTTCTACGCAGTTACGCTAAGCTTCATTAGTGAGGGAGAATTAAAATTCTTCCCAGACATCCAATTGCTAAGAGAGTATGCTGCTGTGAGACCAACTCTATAGGAGACATTGAAAAAGGTGCTGTTCATTGAAGAAAAATGAAACAAGAGGAAGACCACATATGTCACGAGATCACAGACACAGAAGCAACAGAACACATAGCATATCCATAAAAGTGAAAACATACACATATATAAACACAAAAGCTAAATGAAAACAAAAGTCTTATGAGAGCATTATGACAGGAACAAACTCTCACATTTCAATAATCAGCTTGAATGTAAATGGACTAAAGGCATCACTGGAAAGAAATAGAATGGAAAACTGGATTAAAAACACATGATCCCGTAATTTGCTGTCTCCAAGAAACTCATCTCATCAAAAAAGATGTCCACAGACTCAAAGTTAGAGGATGGAAAATGAATTTCCAGGCAAATGGATCACAAAAGAAGGCAGGAGTCATGATCTTAATATCAAACAAAACAACCTGTAAGCTATCAAAAATTTAAAGGACAAGGAAGTACACTGCATAATGATAAAAGTTTCAATCCAGCAAAAAGAATTATCATTCCTAAACATATATGCACGCAACACAGGAGCACCAGCTTTTATAAAGCAATTACTAAGTAAAATAAGAAAGATATTGATTCTAACACCATTATAGCTGGAAAGTTAAATACCCCACTAACAACCCTAGATAGATCATTGAGGCAAAAAAATCAACAAAAGTTCCAAAACCTCAACTTGATGCTTGACCAAATAAACTTAGTAGATACCTACAGAATACTCTACCCCAAAACCGCAGAATATACATTCTGCTCATCTCCACATGGAACATATTCCAAGATGGACACGTCCTTGCCCGTGAATCAAGCATAAACAAATTTCACGAGGTTGAAATACTGCCATATACTTTCTCAGACCACAGTGGAATAAAAATAAATATCACCATCAACAAAAATCCCCCAAAACCCACAAAGATATGGATACTAAACAGTGTGATGCTGAACAACTCCTGGGTCAATACAGAAATCAAAAGATTCCTGGAAGCAAGTGAAAATGAAGAAACATCTTACCAAAGTCTCTGGGATACCATGGAAGCAGTACTAAAAGGGAAAATTTTACCTCTACAAACACACATCAAGAAAATAGACAGGCCAGGCTCGGTGGCTCAGCCTGTAATCCCACGCCTTTGGGAGGCTGAGGTGAGTGGATTGCCTGAGCCCGCGGGTTCGAGACCCGCCTGGGCAGCGAGACCTCATCTCTACAATAAATCAAAAAATCAGCCGGGCGTGGTAGTGCATGCCTGTAATTCCGGCTACTTGGAAGGCTGAGGCGGAAGGATCGCTGGAGCCCAGCAGGTCGAGGCTGCAGTGGCCGGGAGCGGCCACTACACTCCAGTCTGGGCAACAGAGTGAGACTCCGACTCAAAAAAAAAAAAAAAAAAAAAGAAAATAGACAAAGAACAAGTTGACAGCCTAACAAATCATCTAAGAGAGATGGAAAGCATGACCCCTGAAACCTTAACTTCAGCACAAGAATCCAGATCACCAAAGTAAAAGCTCAAAATGGAACATAAAAGACAAAAATACCATAGGAAAAAAAAGCAACTAAACAAGGTGATTCTTTGAAAGGATAAACAAGATTGATGGACCCCTAGCCAGAATGATCAAGAAAAAGAGGAAAAAATCGCAAATACACACAATCAGAAATGCAAAAGATCAAGTCACAACTGACCCCAAAGAAATACAAATGATTATCAGAGGTTACTATGCACACCTGTATGGAAATAAACTCAATAACCTAAATTAAACGGAGGACTTTCTGACATCATACAATCTCTCCAGTTTGAAACAAGGAGAAACTGAAATCCTAAATAGACCAATAACAACTTAGGAAATTGACTCTGTCATAAGAAACCTACCTACAAAAAATAAAGCCCTGGACCAGATGTATTCTACTTCCAGCAGAATTCTACAAAACATACAAGGAGCTAATAATAATTGAAAGTATACCAGGCAATTGGGAAAGACAAAACACTCCCCAAATCATTTTTATGAAGCTAACATAACACTGACACCCAAATTAGGTAAAAATACAACTAAGAAAGGGGACTACAGGCCAATATCTCTTATGAACATAGGTGCAAAAGTTCTCAACAAGATTCTAACAAATTGGATACAACAATACATATAAAAAATTGTCTACCACGACCAAGTATGCTTCATCCCTGGGATGCAGGGCTGGTTCGACATCTACAAGACCATAAATGTCATTAAATACATCAACAGATATAAAAATAAGAACCACATGATTATATCATTAGATGCAGAAAAAAACTTTTGATAAAATCCAGCATCCCTTCTTGATAAAAATCCTGAATACTTAGACAGGAGAGAGCATACCTCAAAATAAAAAGTGCCATCTATGATAAGCACACAGCCAACATATTGCTAAATGGTTAGAAACTGGAATCATTATCCCTGATATCCAGAACAAGACTGATCATTCTCACCCCTCCTGTTCAATACCATGTTGGAAGTACTAGCTAGAGCAATCACACAAGAGAAGGAAATCAGGGGTGTCCAAATAGAAAAAGAAGTCAAGTTATTTCTCTTTGTTGATGATATGATCTTATACCTTGAAAATCCAAGAGAATATGTCAAAAGTCTCCTTGCACTGATAAAAGACTTTGACAAAGTCTCAGAGTACAAAATCAATGCACAAAAGACAGTCACATCTTTATACACCAACAATAAACAGGCAGAGAATGGCACAGTGCCATTCACAATAGCCACAAAAAAATGAAATATCTTGGCATCATTCTAACCAGAGTAAAGACCTTTTCAATGAAAACTACAAAACACTGCTCAAGGAAGTCAAAGATGACACAACAAATGGATTGAAAAAATCAACATTGTTAAGATATCCATACTATAAAAGGCAATCTACAGATTCAATGCAATATCCATTTCATCACCAACATCATTCTTCTCTGACCCAAAAACAATGCGGAAATTCATATGGACACATAAATGGCCACAAATAGCCAAAACAATCCTTAGCAAAAGAAAAAAAGTGAGAGGTATTACACTTCCAGACTTAAAACTCTATTATAAGGCTATGATAATCAAAACAACCTGGTATTGTTACAAGAACAGGCATATAAACTAATGAAACAGAACAGAGATTCCAGGAGCAAAACCTCAATTTCTCAACTAACTCATCGTTGACAAGCCTCCAATAACAACCATGGGGAAAGGAGAACCTATTCAGTAAATGGCACTGGGAAAACTGGTTGACCACAAGCAGAAGGAGACAGAACCCCTACCAGTCACCATACATAAAAATCAACTCCAAATAGATCGAGCAACTGAATGCAAAACCTCAAACATTAAGAATCTTAGAAAACCTAAGGAGACATCTTTATGGAAATCGGAATAGGTAGCCAATTCCTGATAAAACAAAACAAAACAAAAAACCCCAAAAACCCATACTATAAGAGATAGAATTGACAAGTGGAACCTCATCAAACTTAAAAGCTTCAGTGAAGCGAAAGAAACCATCAAAAGAGTGGAGAGACAGCCCACAGAATGGGAAAAAAATATTTGCCAACTGCATATCTGACAGTGGCCTAACATCTAGGATCTACAAGAACTCAAACATGCTGAAAGGAAAAAAAAACAAAAACAAAAAAACAACACTCATTAAAAAGTGTGCAAAAGACATGAATAAACACTTCTCAAAAGGAGATATATGGGCAGCCAACAGACACATGAAAATGTGCTCAGCCTTACTTATCATCAGAGAAATGCTAACCAAAACCACATTGAAATACCACCTAACCCCAGTAAGAATGGCCATAGATAAAACAGAAAACAACAGATGCTGGTGAGAATGCAGAGAAAAGGAACTGCTTCTACACTGCTGATGGAAATGAAAACTAGTTCAACCCCTATGGAAAAGAGTGTGGCGATTCCTAAAAGAACTAAAAATTGACCTTCCATACAACCCAGCAATCCCCCTTCTAGGAATATACCCAGAGAAATACATATCATTCTTTGAAAAAGATACCTGCAAATGCATGTTTGTTGCAGCACTATTCACAATAGCAAAAACATGGAACCAAACATACTGCTCATCAAAACTGGACTGGTTAAAAAAATGTGGTACATATACACAATTGAATGTTACAGTCATAAAGAAGGACAAACACATGGACTTTGCAGCAAATTGGATGGATTTGGAGTCTATCATACTTAGTAATCTATCACAGAGACATAGAACTGAGTACCACATGTTCTCACTCATAAGTGGACCCTAAACACTTAACCATAATACAATAAGAAAGTGATTTTCAGTAGCAGGATACTGCCTGGGGGGAGTATAACATCAATAAGGGTATCTGAGTTCAAACCAGGTGAAGTGAGTACCATAGAGAGGCCCAAACTTTACCTGTACAATGACCACTTCATACATAAATCTAAATTGTACCCCGAACTTTAAAATAAAGAAAAAATAAAGTTTTATTAGAAACTGATATTGAGTTTAGTATATTGAGTAGTGTGAAATCAGTATTTCAAGGGTTATGAGAGAACTCTATTGTACCTATAATAAAGGGTTAGGAATACTTTCAAAAATTATCATTTGTGGTCATTAAATCATTTACTAACTAGTTTGTTTTATTAAATCTACCCATAATATTAAACTGTCCTAATTGGGGAAAGGAGTGGTATAGTATATTAAATATGCTGATTAACTGTTATATGCTAAAACTACATCCAACCAATTAATATGCCTACAAGGGACATATGAACTATACTTCTATGATTCTTTCATGCATGAACTACTGCATCAAGTACAGAGACAGAAGTTTTATAGCAGTCAGACCTGGTTTTCTATCCTGGTCCATCCTACCTCTTTCGATCTGAGTGAAATAAATGAACCTTCCTTAACTTCTGCCCCTAGCTTTTGTCCTCCTTAAAAATATGGAGTTTTGACATTGAAGGCATGCTGTGAGTCTCTGGTGAAATGAGAGATGCAAAATCAGTTTCTGAAATTTGGCACATGTAGATAATATTCACACATTTGTGTTCTGAGAGATAAAACATGTCATTTGAAGAACATCTGACAAGACTCTGGTGTGGCTGATTTAGAAAAGCAGTACTGACTGCTGTATATCAGGCCTTCCTGAAAGCCTACCCCACATCAACTACTAGAATCATTCTGGTCATCTATAATCACTCACATTGCTGCCCACCCCTAATGATACTGAATATTCTGGTTCTCACTCTAAGTCTATATCCCCTGCCCAGTGACAGTGACCAATATAGGTCTTCAGTAGACCGAAAATATGGGATCTTGATCAGAATCTCTCTTGCTCCCTCTATCTACCTACTGGCCCTAGTACTTACCTGTGTGGCCCAGCCTGGTGTGCATTACCATTTTTTAACTGGGAATCAGTCACAAACCCAAGTGCCATCATAAGCCCAGCTCATCCATATGACTGTCAATATCCAATGACACTGAACATCTTAGTCCCTACCACACTCCTGGAGAGATGTCTTAGAGGCAGACATGGTCTCAAGCTCTTTATCATGACTGTAACAATTGGAAGCTACTTGATTCTGTAAGCCTCAGCTTTTCTCACTGTAATGCACATCTGATGATCACACTTCTCTCTTGAGGATTCTGAGTGCACCATTCCCAGCTATACCTCAGAATAAATGTATAATTAAAATATGAAACACTTTGTTGCAGTTGCATGACAAAATAAAAAGATTTATACAATAGATTAATGAAAGCAAACATGATTGACAATGATACAAGAAGATAGAGGCCAAGTCCAGCCTCTCTGGTTGAAGTAGGAATACCTGAGGATTAGTGGCCTAAATAAAATTGAACAAAAAGACATTTAAACACTTTAAAACCTAAATCAGCAAGTGCAGTTTCCTGATACACATCAGGAAGAATTTAGTCTCCAATGAAGTCAATGGAATATAAGAATTGGAAAAAAGAATACAGGGAAGAGGAAAGGGTGGGTCACATGGTCTCTCCCTTATCTGTAACTCATTTCCTCCCGATATTGATGAAAAAGGCCAACTCAGCAAAATATTTAGAGATTTGTTCTGAGTCAACATGTGTGACCACAGCCCAGAGTACAGCAGTCTCAAGAGATCCTTGAAACTGGGCCTCAGGTAGTCAGGTTAGAGACCAGTTTTATACCTTTTAGGGAGAAAGAAGTTGTGGGGCAGCTATATAAATCAATACATGAAGAGTATACTTTGGATTGGCCCAGAAAGGCAGGACATGTTGATGCAGGGGCTTATAAGTTATACATGGATTCAAAGGTTTTCTGATTGGCAATTGATTGAAAACGTTAAGCTTTGTCTAAAGATTTAAGAAGTCAATTGAAAGGAATGCTTACACAAAAATAATAGGGTTGTGGAAGTCAGGGACCTTCCTATGTAGATGATGACTCATGGGTGACCGCCCTCAGACAGCAGGTGATTATATACCTGAGTCAGGTTGAAATTTGCTGTCTTACGGCCACACAAAAAATTATGTTTTGTAAGTCATAATCTCAATTTTAATGTTAATGCCTGTCAGTTCAGCCTAAACTTCAAGAGGGCGAGAGTATAAGGAGGCATGCCCAACTCCTCTTCTGTCATATCTTGGAATTTAGGGTTCCAGGTTTCTTTGAGTTCCCCTTAGCCAAAAGAGGTGGTCTATCCAGTTGGTTAGGGGGCTTAGAATATGACATTTGGTTTACTCTAGGTTGTTATCTCTGACACTTTGATTTCACACAGAGAATTTAGGTCTCAGTATGTGAGACCATAACAGTAGCTACTTCTATATCCTAGTCCCTGGGGCACAGTACGTTTTGCATAAACTCTGGCTCAAAACACATCAGCCTTCATACTTTTCAATTCTTCTTCCACAGTTGAGTCAAAGAACAAAGAAATGTGAGAAGAGGCAGATTAACAAGAACAAAGTTTTTGAATACATTGCATCTGGGAAAGATAAGGAGTCTTGAGTCAAGTCAGTAAGGGATAGAGGAGCACCTGTAAAGAGTGCCAGTGAAGATTTTGAGTGCAAGTTCAAGATTTTGCTATATCTTTTCCATGTAATGTTCTTCCCCAAGGAGCCCAGATCTTTCTGAATAGCTGTGCAGGGACATTTGGTTTGTGGAGGCAACTCACCTCTATACCACAACAGTTCCAGTGGAGGTGGCAGCAGCAATAATAGTGGAATCAACCTTGTCCATGGCAGAGCCAATGACCAGCATCTCTGATTGGGGAAGGATTTTTTGGTGGAATATCTAACTGGCTTTTGCCCTGCCTCTCCTTCTCCAGCATCAGCAACATCAGCAAGCCTAGAGATCTGGACACTCAAGCATTTCCTGGATGGACTTCTCTAGCTGCAAGGAAAAACCTGGGGCTGGGTCAGCCAGCATGGCTATATCTGTCCCAAGAGGTAAGACTTCCCCAGCAGAGCTGTGCACCACTGAGATGGGTATATTCTTCCCACAAGGAGCTCATTGGAGACTTCTGGGCCTTCTCACTCAAGTTCTTTTCTGAGTATGAGCAAGGGGAGTTTCCCTAAGAAGCCCAGGACTGCACCTGAAGGCAGTGAGTGCTGCTTCAGTGTCTAGAAGCTTAGATGTCAGTACGGTTCCACCTTGTTTGGGTGGACCCATTTCTTGACTTCCTTCTCTTTGATGTTAATCTGATCCTCCTCTTTCATCACCTTTTCAGCCTCTTCTTGGGCCCTCCCCTTGATTTCCTTGGGGAACTTGGATGGTATCAGTTTAATAGGACTGAGGACCTGTTCAAATGGGGAAAGCAAGATGGTACACTTGCGGTTGAGAGGAGATATCCTGGCAGATATCAAATGTCCATTTATCAGCAGATTGCCAGCAGACAGTGTGGGTTGCTCTGAGGCTTGACCCCAGGATACAGGTGGTAGGGTCCCCATAGAGGAGTCTGTAGCCTGCGGGAGACGACACCTATTCTTCAGGGCAATGTAGAGCCTACGTGGTGGATTCACAGGACCCATATGCAGATTAAGCAGTTGATAGGCAGGAACAGGGCAAGGAACATGTTTAGGTGCCCTGGAGTGGCCCTGGTCTGGCGGGGAGCCTGGTTGAACAGGGAACAGGTGGGAGCCGGCACTGTAGGAGCTGCCAACAGGATCGAGAAACCCAATTTTGTAAGAAAATTGCCTATTGCGGACTGGTTGTGCGGTCTGGGATTGCGAGAAAGAGTAAGCCACGGAGACAAGTCTCCCTAGCGACCAACTCCTCTCTTGGCCAAGCACACAATGGCCAGCCCCGTGCCTGTGACGTCTCAATGGGGCTCGTGACAGAGAAGGGGTGCTAGGGAGGGCGCTTGGGGCCCGCCGAGTGTGCCAAGAAAGGCAACAAGGGGAAACGCAGGAGGTCCCGCCAACACCCAGTACAGGTGGATGTTCTAGCCCCTGGGGATTTCCTGCTGCTGATTGCTGATAACTAGCACCTGGTGTGCCACTCTGTGGCAATGAGTGGGGACTGCCCAGCTTGAGCACTCGGTGACTGTGTGTTGCTGGCCCTGTCCTCAGGGTCACAGAGGTGGAACCTGCTCAAAGCTCAACCCAGGAGCAAACCAGAACCTGCCAGATTCCTTCAGTGAGAGTCACAAGCCCACCTGTCAAGGTTTCCGAAGAGATGACGTGGTTGTCGGATCTGACTTGATAATGCACCCTATGATATCTCTTCCTAGAAGTCAAGGTCTCTTCATTTACAAATTGGGTAAAATCATTTAAACTTTAGGACGTTCTTAAGATGATCCATGTGGTAGTGACCCAGTCAGGATTTGAACCTTTGTTGTGTGATTCCAGAGCAGGAGATCTGGCCCGTGTGCCTCTTTATCATATAATCGTAATTTTATTTTTCTGTAGTCCTTGAAATAGTGAGCACTGTGGACCTATTCTAATGAACTCATGCACACCTCCGAGGAGGTCTTTACTTCAACTCCTAAATTACTCATGCTCAGCACTGGGCTACAGTCACCTCAGAAAATATAGGGCAGGGACTACAGATGCTACCCTAATAAGACACCATATTTTTCCATTTCTCGTCTCATTTAACTTTACAGCCCAATTTTTTTCTTTGTTTTGTTTTGTTTGTTTTTGTTTTTTGTTTTTTGGGTTTTTTTTTGCTTTTTTTGTTTTGTTTGTTTTTGTCTTCTTTAAAGGATGTAAACATATAAGATAATATTCTAGATCAATTTTGGTCTATACCGAAATAAATTTACAGGTGGATTCTTCCATATAGATAAGAAGCCAATTTCTTTGGCCCTTCTGGAATTTGTCTAGAGAGCAAATACATAAATTATTTGCAAGTTAATAGTGGAGAAATGTATTGGATGAAAATATAAACAACACAATGTGGTCATTGTGAGCATGCTAACTAAAGTCACTCTACTCTACACATTATTGCCAACTAAATATAACTCTGGATGTTTTTATGCCTAAGAGAGGACTCTGGGGTATCAGGACCAGGAAAACATGTTTTATTTCCTAGGAGTTGGAAACTTCCATATGACAAAACAGATATGGAAAACCTTTACATGACTTTCATCTTGTTTCTTTGGAGGTTTTGATTGGCTTCTTTTCTCTCTTAGGCTGAGGTGGTGTACCAAATAAATGACATGCAAAAGCAACTGTCAGAAATTAAGAGTCAGAGAAATGCAAAAATATGTTTTATGTTTGCTTTTTATTTGTTTGTTTGGTTTTTTTTTTAGTTGGAGTCTCACTCTGTCGCCCAGACTTTTTAAAAAATCTATCTAAAAATTACATTGACATAATTAACTTACTACACAATTATTTTTAGCCTTCTGCTCATAATACTAAATAGTATACCATAGATCCTTTGGACTTCCTTCCCCAAAGAGGCTGAAGTAGTTAAGACACAAAACAGTTTTGCTCAGACGCAAATTCCATTTGAAAAGTGGAGAAAAATAGCTGAGCTCGGTGGCTCAGCCTGTAATCCCGCGCCTTTGGGAGGCTGAGGTGAGCGGATTGCCTAAGCCTGCGGGTTCCAGACCCACCTGGGCAGCGAGACCTCATCTCTACAATAAATCAAAAAAAAATCAGCTGGGCATGGTAGCACACGCCTGTAATTCCGGCTACTTGGAAGGCTGAGGCGGAAGGATCGCCGGAGCCCAGCAGGTTGAGGCTGCGGTGGCTGGGAGCAGCCACTGCACTCCAGTCTGGGCGACAGAGTGAGACTCCAACTCAAAAAAAAAAAAAAAGAAAAGTGGAGAAATCATTTTTTCTAACTTCTCCAGGAGCAGAAATGGTCTAAAATGACGGCATTTAACTTTAGTTTCTTGATATCATTAGAGGAGAGTTCAATGAAGAATAATCTCTTGTTTTTGTTTCTTTGAAATACATAACAAGCTATAACAAATGTTGGACCCAGTATAAACTCTGAAAACACATCATCACATGTCAGACTTTTTAAAAACAATAAATTACTGTCATGTCATTTCTTGAACAATCAGTCACTAAGGATTTCAGATACGGTAGTTTCTAATGGGAAAATTATACCTATCTTATATTGTGGATTGGAAAATTATATTTGGTAATTAGCATGCAAAATTCTATTTAAAAATTTCTATAAAAAAACTTTGTGTTATTTCATGTTATTAGCTTCTTTTTGCTGTATACTTTTTAAAATGATATAGTTCATGTTAGACAGTGCCGTTTGTTTTACTGTATTGGAAACCAGGTTATTTTTCAATAGCTCAGTGGAGATGAATGGCCTTTGTTGTGAAGCTTGGGAATTAAGCCATAGATATTTCTCAACACCTATCACCTTACAAAATATCAGTAAGTAATTTACTCATGTATTCCTTCTTTGAATTTTGTTGAGAACCTACTTTCTTTTTTTTTAACATTTTTAAAAAAAATTAAAATTGTGGGGTACAGTTAAGGGTTACTTATACAAATATTCATTGTTCAGGCACCCTTGTTGATAAGGGTTGTCCCCCGTCCCCAGACAGATATTGACTACCATTAATCCCACCTCCCTGCTCCCCCATAGTTTCCCGTCACTGCCAATCCTTTTCTTATAGTATTATGAGAGATGGTCAAGGTCCATTATGAGTGAGAATATGTGATACTCAGATCATTGTTTCTGTGAGAGATCAGTATTATAAACTCTAGTTCCATCCAGGTTGCTGTGAAATTCATAATTTTGTTCTTTTGTATGGCTGCATAGTATTCCATCATGTATATATACCACTTTTTTTAAATCCAGTCCTCTTTTCATGGACAGCATGGTTGGTTCCAGGTTCTTGCTATTGTGAACAATGCTGCAGTAAACATATGTGTGCAGGTATCTTTTTCATAGAGTGATTTGAGTTCTTCAGGGTATATTCCCAGTAGGGGGATTGTGGGGTCATATGGGAGGTCGATATCTAGAGCTTTTAGGAATCACCACACTGCTTTCCTCAGAGGTTGCACTGGTTTACATCCCACCAACAGTGTAGAAGTATTCCCATTTTACCACATTCTCTCCAGCATCTGTTATTTTTTGAGTTATTGATAATGGCCATTCTGACTGGAGTTAGGTGATATCTCAGTGTAGTTTTAATTTGTATCTCCTTGATGATTAGTCAGGTTGAACATTTGTTCATGTGTCTGTTGGCTGTTCAGATGTCTTCTTTTGAGAAGTGTCTGTACATAAGTTTTGCCCACTTTGTAATGGTGTTGTTTGCTTTTTTCTTTTCAGCACGTTTGAGTTCCTTGCAGATCCAAGATGTTAGGCCTTTGTTAGACATGGAGTTAGCCATACGTTTACCCAGTCTGTGGGCTGTCTCCCTGCTCTCTTGATGGTTTCTTTGGCTTTGCAGAAGCTTGTCAGTTTAATGAGGTCCCACTTGTCTATCTTATCTCTTATGGCCCGTGCGTTTCAGGTTTTGTTCAGGAATTGGATTCCAGTTCCAATTTCCATAAGGGTGTCTCCTGCATTTTCTAAGGCTCTTATAGTTTGAGCTTTTACATATAAGTCTCTGATCCATTTCGAGTTAATTTTTGTCTATGAGGATAGATAGGGGTCTTGTTTTAATCTTCTGCATGTGGTCAGCCTGTTTTCCCATTTACTGAATAGGTTCTCCTCTCCCGGGTGGTAGATGGTGGAGGATTTGCTGAAGATAAGTTGAATAAGAAATTGAGGTTTTGCTTCTGGAATCTCAGTTCTATTCCATTGGTCTATATGCCTGTTCTTGTACCAGTACCAAGCTGTTTTGATTATTATAGCTTTATAATAAAGTTTGAAGTCTGGTAATGTGATACCTCCTGCTTTGGTTTTTTTGATGAGGATTCTAGAACCTATTTACTTACATCCAGATGTTTTACTTCATATTTTGACAAATATTTTCCAGATAAACAGATTTTTGACTTTGTGGTCCATATAATTACCGTAGCTCGTTCTTTTCCTCCTCATCTCCTTCTTTCTCCTCCTTCCCTTGTTTTTCTCATTCCCTATGCTTCATCTTCAATACCCTTTCAGGATTTAAGAATCATTCTTAGCTCACAGGTTATACAAAATGATCTGTGGACCTGTCTTTGCCAACCTCTGATATCACTGGTATGAGTAAATCAATTATTTGAATCAATTATTAGTCTTTCCAATCTTGTCTTTACTCTCCAGAAGTCTCTATTCAATATTCAATATGGCATTGAGAGCATCTCCCAAAACATAAGTCAGACCGTGCCATTAAAACATTTTCAAACTGGGCTCTGTGGCTCAGCCTATAATCCTGCGCCTTTGGGAGGCTGAGGTGAGTGGATTACCTGAGCCCATGGGTTCGAGAACTGCCTGGGCAACTTGGCGAGACCTCATCACTACAATAAATCAAAAAATTAGCTGGGCGTGGTAGCGAACGCCTGTAGCTCCAGCTACGTGGAAGGCTGAGGTGGAAGGATTGCCGGAGCCCAGCAGATCGAGGCTGCGGTGGCCGGGAGTGGCCACTGCACTACAGCCTGGGTGACAGAGTGAGACTCCAACTCAAAGAAAAAAAAATTTTTTTCAGAGGATTATGCTAAGGAAAAGCAAAAAGTTTCAATATGTTTCCAAATCCCTAGGAATCGCAGCCCTCCCATTACCTTTCTGATTTCATTATCTTCTGCGCTCTACACTTTGTCCTCTTTGCCCAAACACACTAATATCTTCTGTTCCCTGAGTACTCACTCTGTAGATGTACTTTCCTCATGGCCTTCCCATCTGACTGTTTCCTTTGCCTGGAACACTCATTACCCAGATATGCACATTGTTGTTCTGAAACCCTTTCATGTTCCTTCTTAAATTTCACCTTCACTGTAATTACAAAGTTCAACCTCTTTCCAACAACTAAGACTCCTCATCCTCCTTCCCTGCATTCCATTTCTCTATAGTATTCGCCTAACATACCTTTTTTTAACCTATTTACTTAATTTTTATGTTTACATTTGTGTTTTTATAATTGCTTATTTTTGTTCCCTTCCATTCCCCAAATAGAGGATAAGGATTTTTTTTATTGTTCACTGTCATATTCCCTGAACATACCCGTAAATGATATGAAACAGCAGTATCTGGCAATTGATAGGTGATCAATAAGTTTTCTTGAATGAAAAAAAAAAAATAGATATGATTCTGAATGGCACGCCTACAATTTGCTGTTGGTGTGCCTAGTCAAGTTACCTAAATCCACTAAAGCTTTGTTCTCTCCCTAGTGAAACAAACACCATCGTTTTCATTTCAAAAACTTGTTAAAATAAACAAAGGAAATTTAAGATGATATGCAAAAAGTAACTGTTATGATTTTTAATATGAACTAAGTAGGAATGGGGTCAATACATCAAGAAGTTTACCAATCCTAAAAACATCTACACAAAACAATGGATTAAGCCAGGCTCGGTGGCTCAGCCTGTAATCCTGTGCCTTTGGGAGGCTGAGGTGAGTGGATTGCCTGAGTCCGTGGGTTCGAGACCCGCCTGGGCAGCAAGACCTCATCTCTACAATAAATCAAAAAATCTACCGGGTGTGGTAGCGCGCGCCTGTAATTCCGGCTACTCGGAAGGCTGAGGCGGAAGGATCGCCGGAGTCCAGCAGGTCGAGGCTGCGTGGCCAGGAGCGGCCACTGCACTCCAGTCTGGGTGACAGAGTGAGACTCCGACTAAAAAAAAAAAAAAAATTCCCATAGAGTATAGGTTTCTCTTATAATATCTTGCGGCCTGGAAAGCAAAGCTATATATTTTTTAAAATCACAATATTTTCACAAAAACTTTGAGTTGTCAATTTTTTTGAAGGATCACAGAGATAGCAAATTTTTAGATTACTTCCCAGGAATGGGTTCTGCTGAGCAATACTGAAAATTTATTTCTATTTTACTATTTAGTGAACAGTGCACGTTCTGTATTTCCCAGAGATCAAGAACTCCAAGCCCAGGTAACAAAGAATAACTCAAGGTCAATGCCATTTTTTCATTTTCTATCAATGTGATAATGTAGTAGAAAAACAGAACCTCTAGAAAAAGTTAAATTCTCTCAAGACTGTTATTTGATTCAGTATAATAAAGTAGTTCTTATAAAAACAGATAGGAAGCACAGAGTCCCCGAATTCCTAGCAAAGGGAAAGAAAATAAACCATGAGACAATGCATTAATAATGAGTCCCACTTCAAAGGATAGGAATCTCAAAAACATATTGCCAGCTATCATTCAAATGGTACATTCTACTGCCCTGGTATAATGGAAAGTCTCCATCAAAAAAATTTTACGAAATATAAATAGAACACACTACAGCTTTAGTGATAAGCAGATACCTTCCAGTCACTTCTGAATGATAAACACTTAAATGAAAGAAAGTTTAAGTGTAAGAAGGTTTGAATTAAGAGTGGGTCTGTTTTGATAGCAAGTAAATCTGCACCTTTAAAAACTGACACTGAGAGACAAGGCAAGATGGTGACAGAACTGGTTGGAGTGTGAGAGTCTCTGCAAAAACGAGTGTCCATAAAGATTGCTTGAGAGGGTGTGTGCTGGTGGGTAAGTGGAGGTCCATCTGAGGGGAGACTTGAGTTCAACCACCAGGAGCTCATCCCTGGATGTGACTGCAATCCTCTACAACCCTGAGACTGGAGCCCCTGGTGTACAGGATTGTCTGCCTTTCTTGGGAGTCTCTTGAGAGGAGGCAGCAGAGAACAGCTGCTCCTCAGCACTTGGCACTTAGCCCATACCATGACCTTTGGCAGCAGGCTGGGCACTAGCAGCAGGAACTGTGGAGAAGTCACTGTGAGGAAATCTGGAACTGAACTCTGCTGTGGGTGAGGGGATGACACCCACTGCTATTATCATTGTTCGGACCTGGCAGAGTCATGCGTTGGCACACCCAGCTCTGTCCAGCCTCTAACCTGAGACCCAGAGACTATCTCTGCACCACTCTGGGATGACCATCAGACTTGGAGAGACAGATGCCCACCCCTCCACCCACACAGGAACAGGCACAGATATGTTTGACCTCAGTGGAAGACTTGACAGCAGCTGCAGCAACAGACTAGTTGAGAGAGTCTTGATCTGATTCATCCTCCTCCCACAGTAGTGCATGGGGAATCAGACCCACACTGAGAGCAAACTTATCAGCCTGGGTTGAGAGCAGGGGAGGTGGGCTGGAGACTGGAGTCACTCTCTAATGCAGTGGCAGTCAAAAGAATGGCAGCCAAAGGTAGCAGCAGTCAAAAGTGGCAGCAGTGTTTGGGAAAGTAACTTGAAATTTCAGAAAAGACTCAGAGAAAGTTCTTTTTTCTTTTTTTCTCTTTCTTTCTGTTTTTGTTTATACTTTCATACTTGCTTTGTTTTTGTTATTTTTATTTTTTGGTTTTTTTGTGTTTTTTTTTTTCGATTTTCTGTTTGTGTATCGGTATCTTTAAGGGCAAGTACATCAACAGGGTTTTTTGTTTGTTTGTTTAAATTATTGTTTGTATGTTTTTGTGGGGTTTTTTGGTTTTTTCTGTACTTATTTGTTTCTTTGTTAGTTGGTGCATCTGTCTGTTTTCCCTCTTCTTCTTCTCTCTTTTCACTTCCTTTTGTCTTACTCCTTCCTTTTTCTTTTCTTTTCCTTCTTTCTCATCTCATTTGCTTTCGGGTGCAAACATACACTTCCACTGCATAGACAGATTGTAAGGCAGGTTTCAGGACACCCACACACTGTCAGTATATACTGGGATCTGCAGATAGCTTCTGAACCACAGCTCCACCTTCAATCACATCTCAAAACTGCAAAAAGCGCAATTCCCCAAACCCAGTACAGCTCCAAAATTAAACAAATCCAGAGGCTCTACATGAGAAATAATAAGGACTTGAGTAAACAGAAGTAAAAGTTATCCCCTATCACTGAACAACAGAATTCATGAAGAGGGAAGAAGGGAGAGGAAAACCTTCACAAATGAAAAAGAACCAACAGAAGAATGCGGGTCATAGCCGGGCTCAGTGGCTCAGCCTGTAATCCCGCGCTTTGGGAGGCTGAGGTGAGTGCATTACCTGAGCCCGTGGGTTCAAGACCCATCTGGGTAACTTGGCAAGATCTCATCTCTACAATAAATCAAAAATTAGCCGGATGTGGTAGTGCACACCTGTAGTACCAGCTACTTGGAAGGCTGAGGCAGAAGGATAACTGCAGCCCAGCAGGTCTAGGCTGCGGTGGCCAGGAGCGGCCACTGCACTCCAGTCTGGGTGACAGAGTGAGACTCCAACTCAAAAAAAAAAGAAGAATGCGGGTCTCATACAGATCCTTGGAATGACAGCAACTGAGAATACAGAGTCAGAACTAAAACAACGAGAAACTCCCAGAACAACTGATCTCAAACCACAAACACAGATATCAAGATATTAATGGAGAGAATAAATAGAAATGAGAAGAGATAAGAGGAAAGACTGAAGGAGTCAACAACTGAGATGAAGACAATAAAGAATACTGTGAACAAAATAAATAACAAACTGATAAGCATGAAAAGCAGAATTAACCAAAGATAAGGAAGAATCTCAGCGCTTGACAACTAAAATGTGGAACTAACCCAAACTGTTAAAAATATAGAAAAGAAACTTGAAAAGACAGAACAAAACCTCTAAGAGAGGAGTGATTATATCAAGAAGCTGAACCTACGATTATTTGGAATTCCTGAGGCAGATAGAGAGACAGAGACCACCCTACAACAAACTATTCATGAAATTATCCAAAAAACTTCCTTCATCTCATCAGAGACATGACCATTCAAACACAAGAGATTCAGAAAGCCCCTGAGATACATTAAATGAGAAGATTGAACTCCTAGACACATAGTAAGTTGCTTGTACAAAGTAGGAATAGAAGGAAAAATCCTAAATCCAGCAATAAAGAAAGGTTAGACTACCTACCAGAGAAGACCAATTAAAATACCAGCATACTTATCAACAGAAACACTAAAGCTTAGAAGAAACTGTAGTTCAATCTTCAAAATTTCAAAGAAAAAAAATTCCATCAGAGCATTTCCTATCCAGCTAAGCTGTTTCATCAGTGATGGAGAATTAAAATCCTTCCCAGACATTCAATTCATAAGGGTTTACACTGCCTCCAGACCAGCTCTACAAGAAATATTTAAGAAAGTGTTAAACACCAAAGAAAGAAAGAAAGAAAGAAAAAAAGAACCACACCCTTCCCAAGAATGCAGGTAAAGATTGAAAACACACACAAATCAACCCCAAAATCAAAAGAAAGCCAACAAATAGTAAACAGACAACAACAACAAACTCTATAACAACTTCAAGACAGGGATATCCTCTCACCTGTCATAATTAGCCTGAATATGAATGGACTAAATGCACCATTGAAATGAAATAGAATAGCAAATTGTATGAAAAATCATGATGCAACAATATGCTGTCTCCAAGTGACTCATATCACCAGAAAAGACTTTCACAGACTCAAATTAAGAGGATGGAAAATAAATTTTCAGGCAAGCAAAACAAAAGAAACCAGGGCTTGCAAACTTAATATTAGAAAAAAAACCCTTTAAGCTATCAAAAATTTAAAAAGATATGGGAGGTCACCATATACTGATAAAAGGTTCAATCTATCAACAAGAATTATCCATCCTAAACATATATGCACCCAACATAGAAGCACCAGCTTTCATAAAACAACTTTTAGGTAAACTGAAAAAAGATATTAACTCAAACGCTATCATAGATGGGGACTTAAATATCCTACTAACAACCCTAGACATATCATTGAGACAAAAAAAATCAAAAAGGAGATTCAGGACCTCAAATTGACACTTGACCAAAAGGATTTAATTGATACCTACAGAACACTCCACCCAACTACCACGAAATATACATTCTACTCATCACCACGTGGAACACACTCTAAAATTAACCATATCCTCATTCTTACATCAAGTATAAACAAATTTCAAAAGATTAAAATACGTCCATGCATCTTCTCAGACCACAGTGGAATAAAAATAAATATCAACACAAACAAAGTTGCCCCCAAACCCACAAAGACATGGACACCAAACTGCATGATGTTGAACAACTCCTATGTCAATACAGAAATCAAAACAAAAATTTAAAATTCCTGGAAACAAATGAAAATGAAGAAACATCTTACCAAAATCTCTGAGATGCCTTGAAAACAGCACTAAGAGGGGAATTTATATCTTTGTAAACACACATAAAGAAAATGGAAAGATCACAAGTTAACAGCCTAACAAATCACCTAATGGCATTGAAAAAGGAAGACCAGCAAAACCCTAATGTTAGCAGAAGTATTCAGATCAAAATAAAAGTCCAATTACAGGACAGGACATAGAACACAAAAACGTAGTAGAAAAACATCCATGGGATAAAGAAGCTGACTCTTTGAAAAGACAAAAACACTGATGCACCCCTATCCAAATTGACCATAACAAAGAGAGAAAAAACCCAAATAAACACAATTAGAAATGCAAAAGATCAAGTCACAACTGATCCCAAAAGATTATCACAGATTACTATGTACACTTGTATGGAAAAAAACTTGAAAACCAAAATGAAATGAGGACTTTCTGACATCACACAACCTCTGCAGATTGAAATAAGAGAAATTGAGACCCTAAATAGACCAATCACAACCCAGGAAATTGACTTTGTCATAAGAAACCTACCTACAAAAACAAAATACAAAACAACCCTGGACCAGATGACTTTTCATTTCCAGCAGAAGTCTACAAAACATAAAACATACAAGGAGGATCTGATACCAGTCTGATTAAAATGTTCCAGGCAATCAAGAAAGATGAAACTCTCCCCAGATCATTTTATGAAGCTGACATCACATCGTTACCCAAACAAGGTAAGGATCCAACAAAGAAAGATAACTACAGGTCATTATCCTTGTTGAACACAGATGCTAAAGTACCCATCAATATTCTAGCAAACTGGATTCAACAACACATCTCAAAAATCATCAACGATGACAAAGTAGACTTTGTTCCCAGGATGCAGGGCTGGTTCAACATCTGCAAGACCATAAACATAATTAAATACATCAACACATGTAAAAACAAGAACTGCATGATTATATTATTAGAAATGGAAGAAACTTTTGATAAAATCCAGCATCACTTCTTGTAAAAACTCTCAATTACTTAGGCATAGATGGAACATACCACAAAATAGTAAGAGCCATCTACAAGAAACCCACAGTCAACATACTGCTAAAAAAACAGAAATTAGAACCATTTCCCCATAAAACTGGAATAAGACAAGGCTGCCCACTCTTATCTATCCTCTTCTGCATTGTGTTGGAAGTCTTAGCTAGAGCAATCAGAAAAGAGAGGGAAATCAGGGGTTTCCAAATAAGAAAAGAGGAAGTTAAGTTATCCCTTTTTGTAGAAAACATGTTCCTACTTTGAAAGCCTAAAAAAATTTGTCAAAAACCTCCTTGCACTGATTAAGTCATTGGCAAAGTCTCAGGGTATAAAATAAATGTTCAAAAAAAAAAAAAAAGTCACATCTCTATGCATCCCAACAATAAACAAACAGAAACCCAAATAAAAAGCACAATCTCACTCACAATAGTCACATACACACACACACACAAATACTTTGGCATCTTCCTAACCAAAGAAGTGAAAGACCTTTACAATGAAAACTACAAAACACTACTCAGAGTAGTCAAAGATGATACAAATGGAAAAATATCACATGCTCATGGACAGAAGAATCAACATTGTTAACATGTCTATCCTACCCAAGGCAATCTACAGAATTCATGCAATACCCATTAAATTACCAGCAGCATTCATCTCAGACCTAGAAATGACAATACAGAAATTCATATGGAAACATAAGTGACCACAAACAGCCAAAACAATCCTCAGCAAAAGAAACAACGTGGGAGGTATCACACTTCTAGACTTTAAACTTTACTATAAGGACACAATAATCAAAACAGCCTGGTATTGGTACAAGAACAGGCATGTAGACCAATGGAACAGGATAGAGATTCTGGAAACAAAACCTCAATTTCTCAACCAACTCATTTTAACAAAGCCTTCACCAACAGCCACTGGGGAGAGGAGAAATTGTTCAGTAAATGGTGCTGGGAAAATTGGCTGAGCACTTGCAGAAGAGTAAAACAAGACCCTATCACCATACACAAAAATCAACTCTAGATGGATCAAAGACTGAAATGTTAAACCTCAAACTATAAGGACCTTAGAAAATACAGAAGACACCCTTATGGAAATTGGAACTGGTAATCACTTCCTAATCAAAACCCCAAATGCCCATACCTTAAGAGATAAGATAGACAAGAAGGACCTCATCAAACTGAAAAGCTTCTGCAAAACAAAAGAAACCATCAACAGACTGTGTAGACAGCCCACAGACTGAGAAAAAATATTTGCCAACTGTATATCTGACAAAGGTCTAGCATCCGGGATCTACAAGGAACTCAAACATACAAAAAAAATCCTATTACAAAGTGGACAAAAGATATGAATAGACATTTCTTAAAAGAAGACAAAGAGCAGTCAATAGATACATGAACAAATGCTCAGCCTCTCTAACCATCAAAGAATGCAAATTAAAACCACCCTGAGATGCCACTCAACTCCAGTCAGAATGGACATCACCAATAACTCAAAAAACAATAGATGTTCTAGAGGATGAAGGAAAAGAGAACACTTCTACAGTGTTGGTGGTAGTGAAAACTAGTACAACCTCTGTGGGAAACAGTTTGGCAATTCCTAAAGATCTAAAAATCGACCTTACATATGACCCTGTAATCCCTGCTGGGAATATTCCCTGCTGGGAATATACCCAAAGCAACTCAAATCACTTTAAGAAAACAATACCTGCACATGCATGTTCATTGCAGCATTATTCACAATAGGAAAGCATAGAACCAACCTACTGCCCATTGAAAGAGGACTGGATAAAGAAAATGTGCTACATACACATAAAGAAATATTGTGCAGCCACAAACAAGCACAAAATTGTTAACTTTGCAGCAGCTTGGATGGACTTAGAGTCTACAATATTGAGTGATCTGTCACAGAAACAGAAAATTGAGTATCACATGTTCTCACTCATAAGGAGACCTTGAACAATTGTCATAATGCTATAAGAAAGGGGTTGGTAGTAGCGGGAAACTGCCAGAGGAGGAAGGGGGAGCATACTTCATCAAAAAGTATACCTGAATAATGACCATTTGTATACCTAACCCTGAATTATACACCACATATTTAAAATAAAATAAAATACTGAACTATAGATGAATCTACCAATGGATTTGCATATTAACAAATATGCAATTAATATGATATTAAGATGACTGATTTGTATAACTAAAACAGTGAAAAGGTCTGCCAGCTTAACCTATGAATATCACTTTTATGGAATCCATAAATGTATACTACTTAGCACAAAAAGAAAAGAATAAAATTTGCCGGGCTCTGTGGCCCAGCTTGTAATTCCAGCACTTTGGGAGGCCAAGATAAGTGCATTGCCTGAGTCTGCGGGTTCAAGACCCACCCGGGCAACTTGGTGAGACCTCGTCTCTACAATAGATCAGAAAAATTAGCCAGGTGTGGTAGTGTATGCCTGTAGTCCCAACTACTTGGAAGGTTGAGGTGGAAGGATCGCCGGAGCCCAGCAGGTCAAGGATGCGGTGACTGGGAGCGTGTCACTGCAATCCAGTCTGGGCAACATAGTAAGACTCCACCTCAAAATAAATAAATAAATAAATAAAAGAAAAGAATAAAATTTAATACAGAATAAGCCCATCTGAGCCTTGTATACTATATACTAAACAACAAAATATGTTGAAAAATATGATAGAAAGATATGTGAGAAGGAACATTTATTATAACACAGGGGATGTGCCCCACTCCCTCTGCATTTTTAGTCTCAAATTATTTCACCTTTTCTACCCTAATTTTTGAAAAATACCTCAATTTGAGTCATATATATGTGTATTGGATGTAAGCCTCAACACTGGCTGCACATTGGTATCACTTGGAGAACTTTTTAAAAATAAATCCCAACAATTTACTTGTAAGTCTCTAAAGTTGGAAAGTGGGCATATTTATTTGTTTGTTTGTTTATTTATTTATTTGAGTTGGAGTCTCACTCCATTGCCCAGGCTGTAGTGCAGTTTCACACTGCATGGTGTGGTCAACCAGTGTGGACCTGCTGGGCTCCAGTGATCCTTCTGCTTCAGCCCTACAAGTAGCCAGAACTACAGGTACATGCTACCAAGTTCAGCTAATTCTTCAATTTATTGTTGAGATGAGGTCTTGCCAAATCACCCAAGCTGGCCTCGAACCCATGGGCTCAGGCAATTCTCTCACCTCAGCCTCCCAAAATGCTGGGATTACAGGCTTCAGCCACCACAGCCATCAAATATTTTTAAGAACAATTCGAGACTTGCAGGCAGTTCATGAGCCACACAATGGGAGACATTGCTTTGGATCCTGTCATGAGCTTATTCCATCTCTGATTCTGGTGCCCTACTTAGGACCAGGGAGACTATACATGCAAAAGCCAACAGTCACCGTTTGACCAGCAGGCACCAGACACATGGCCAGTCCCAACTAAGACATGCTTATCCATTGAAAAATCTAAATATTCTGCAATACTGAGTCTACCATCCTGTATGAAAGAAATCATGCTGGCTCCAGGATGAAGTAATTGTGTCATCTGAAGTCTTTCAGGACAACACACAGGGAATGCCATTTTTTTCTTGAATGAATGAAAAACAGACAAACTGAGGTCAATCAGACTTGAGTATTTGACAAATTTTTTCTTGAAAGTGAACTTGCCTCCTCAGGGAAAAGAACTGATGGCATTTGTTGCCAAAAGTAAAATTTGGGATTTTGAGTGAAAATTAGAATTTTGGGAGCACATATTCACTATCATGAGCTTGACAGTTTTCTAATAGTTAAGTTTCCTAATGAGATAGGTGAGGATTTTTTTTTTTTTTTTGTAATTTTATTTTAATTTTAAAGATGTGGGTACAATTCTGGGTTCATTATGCAGGTGCCCTTGTTAATGCGGTGTGCTCCCTATCCCCTGGCAGTTTTCCACTACTGCCAATACCTTTCTTATAGTATTATGATGGTTGTTCAAGGACCACTTATGAGTGAGAACGTGTGCTACTTGGTTCTTTGTTTCTGTGATAGATCACTCAGTATTACAGCCTCTAGGTCCATCCAAGTTGCTGCGAAGTTCATAATTTTGTAGGTGAGGATTTTAATGAATGTGACATGCATGTATACAATGTATACACATACACATAAATATTAGAATGACTGGGCCACTACTTGGAAGAGCTGCATAACTTGAAGAATCAATATTTTCCAAATGCCCAATGTATGATGGTACCAAACCATGAAGGGTGAAAAACACATCCAAAGTGTAAAATGAACTGATGGACTTTAATATAACAGAGTATAAGACATTTCATGATATAATTTAAGGTTTTACATTGTAACTAACATTTAAGAAATACTGCTTAAGGAATTTGGATAAAATATAAAAGGGAATATCTATAAATATCTGAAAAATATTAAAGTATCATTTATTTTTCCAAATACATATTTGCATGAAGTAGGATTTTCTTCACATCAAAGCAACATATAGCAACAGACTAAATGCAGAAACAAATGTGGAAATTCTGGCATCTTCTGTTAAACGAGTCAAGGATATTTACAAAAGTGTTAAACTATGTCACTTCTTTTTCTTTTATTTTTTTACTATTTTTTTGTTTTCCAAAATATAGTTATTTTTACAAAATATATTGCTTACATTAATATATCCTATTGTTATTTGCTGTTTACATTGAATTGAAATTAAGTCTTTGAATTTTTTCTCCGCTTCCGTTTCCTTTTTTTTTTTCTTTTTATTTATTTATTTTAAGATGTGGTGTACAATTCAGGGTTAGGTATATAATTGTCGATTTTGCAGGTACCCTTGTGAATGAGGTGTGTCCCTCCCTCCCCTAGCAGTTTCTCTCAACTGCCAATACCACCCCTTCTCCCCTGACAGCTTTCCACTACTACCAGTTACTTTCTTATAGTATTATGATAATCTTTCAAGGTCCATATGGTACTGTGTTCTTTGTTTCTGTACTAGAAGATTAAGTATGATCAAATCTAAAGTCATCCAAGTTGCAGCAAAGTCCATATGTTTACGCTTCCTTATGGGTGCATAATATTCCATTGTGTATATGTACCACATTTTTTTAACCAGTTCAGCTTCAATGGATAGCACAGTTGTTTCCATTTTTTTGGTATTGTGAATAGAGCTGCAACAAATATACATATACAGTTAAATTTATCGTAGAATGATTTGCGTTCCTCTGGATATATTCTTAGTAGGGGAATTGTTGGGTCATATAGAAGGTCAATTTCTAGTTCTTTCAGAAAATACCACACTGTCTTCCAAAGAGGTTGTACTAGTTTGCTCTCCCACCAGCAGTGTAGAAGTATTCCTTTTTCTCCGCATCTTCACCAGCATTGGCTGTTGTTTTCTTAATGATGGCCATTCTTACTGGGGTTAGGTGATATCTCAGTGTGGTTTTGATTTGTATTTCTCTGATGATTAGTAAGGCTGAGCACTTTTGCACATATCTGTTGACTGTCCATATATCTTCTTTTGAGAAGTGTCTATTCATCTCTTTTGACCACTTTTTAGTGGAGCTGTTATTTATTTATTTATTTTTCCTTTAAGCGCATTTGAATTCCTTGTAGATCCTAGATGTTAGGCCTTTGTCAGATATAGAGTTGACAAATATATTTTTTTCCCATTCTGTTGGCTGTCTCCTTGCTCTCTTGTTTCTTTGACTTTGCAGAAGCTCATTAGTTTGTTGAGGTCCCACATGTCTATCTTATTTCTTATGACATGAGCACTTAGGGTTCTGTTTAGGAATTGGTAGCCAGTTCCAATTTCTATTAGGGTGTCTCCTGCATTTTCTAAGATTCTTATAGTTTGAGGTTTTAAGTTTAGGTCTTGGATTCACTTTAGAGTTAATTTTTTGTGTATGGTGATAGGTAGGGATCCTGTTTCAATCTTCTGCATGTGATCAGCCAGTTTTCCCAGCACCATTTGCTGAATAGATTCTATTCACCCCAGTGATTGTTGTTGGAGGCTTTGTCAAAGATTAGTTGGTTGAGAAATTGAGAATTTGCCTCTGGAATCTCTATCATGTTCCATTGGTCTATATGCCTGTTCTTGTATCAACACCAGGCTGTTTTGATTACTGTAGCTTTATACTAAAATTTGAAGTCTGGAAGTGTTATACCTCCTGCTTTGTTTCTTTTGCTAATAATTGTTTTGGCTACTTGTGTTCATGTTTCCATATGAATTTCTGTATTGTCATTTCCAGGTTTGAGAAGAATGATGTTGGTAATTTAATGGGTATTGTGTTGAATCTGTAGATTGCCTTTGGCAGGATGAACATTTTTTTTTTTTTTTTTTTTTTTTGAGTTGGAGTCTCACTGTCGCCCAGACTGGAGTGCAGTGGCTGCTCCCGGCCACTGCAGCCTCGACATGCTGGGCTCTGGCAATCCTTCTGCCTCAGCCTTCCAAGTAGCTGGAACTACAGGCACACGCTACCACGTCCGGCTAATTTTTTGATTTATTGTAGAGATGAGGTCTCACCTGCCCAGGCGGGTCTCGAACCTGTGGGCTCAGGCAATCCACTCACCTCAGGCAATTCACTCAAAGGCACGGGATTACTGGCTGAGCCACCGAGCCCGGCTAAGATGGACATTTTAATGATGTTGATTCTTTCTATCCATGGGCATGGAACATTTTTTCATTTGTGTCTTCTTGAATTTTTTAAGCAGTGTTTTATAGTTCTCATTATAAATGTATTTCACTTCTCTGGCAAGGAAGATGCCAAGGTATTTCTTTGGTGTTTGTGACTATTGTGAATGATAGTGTGCATTTTATTTGGGTCTCTGCTTGCTTATTACTAATGTATAATAATACAACTGTCTTTTGCACATTTATTTTGTACCCCGAGACTCCAAAGTCCTTTTATCAGTGCAAGCAGGTTTTTGACAGATTCTCTGGGATTTTCAAGGTATAGAATCACATCATCAACAGGAGTAGATAACTTGACTTCCTCTTTTCATACTTGGATACCCCTGATTTTCTTCTCTTTTCTAATTGCCCTAGCTAGGACTTCCAACACAATGTTGAACAAGAGGGGTGAGAGTGGGTAGCCTTGTCGTGTTACAGTTTTCCGGGGAAATGCTTCCAGTTTCTGTTGATTTAGCAATATGCTAACTGTGGGTTTATCACAGATGACACATTATTTTGAGGTATGTTCCTTCAATACCTAGGTGTTTGAGGGTTTTTATCAAGAAGGGATGCTGGAATTTATTGAAAGCTTTTTCTGCATCTCATGATATAGTCATGTAGTTCTTGTTTTTATATCTGTTGATGTATTTAATGACATTTATGGTTCTGCAAATGTTGAACCAGTCCTACATCCTGGGGATGAAATCATGATGGATGATTTTTGAGATGTGTTTTTGGATCCAATTTGCTAGAATCTTGTTGAGGATTTTTGCATCTATGTTCATAAGGAATATTGGCCTGTAGTTCTCTTTTTATTGGATCTTCAATTGGTTTGGGTATCACTGTGACGTTAGCTTCATAAAATGATTTGGGGGAATTCCATCTTTCTCCACTCCCTGGAATACTTTCAACAGAATTGATATCAGTTCTTCCTTGTACATTTTATAGAATTCTGCTGGAGAACCATCCACTCTAGGGCTTTTTTTTTTTTTTTTGTAGGTAGTTTTCGTATGACAGAGTCAATTTCTTGGATTGATATTGGTCTATTTAATGGCTCAATGTCTTCTTGTTTCAACTGGTGGAAGTTGTGCTATGTCAGAAAGTCCTCGATTTCATTTAGGTTATCAACTTTGTTTCCATATGTACATAGTTATCTCTGATAATCTTTTGTATTTCTTTGGGGTCAGTTGCAATTTGATCTTTTGTATTTCTGATTGTGCTTATTTGGGCTTGGTCTCTCTTTTTCTTGGTCATTCTTGCTAGGGTCCTATCAATCTTGTTAATTCTTTCAAAGACCCGGTTTTTTGATTTGATGATGTTTTCCATGATATTTTTGTCTTCTATGTCCTGTATTTAGGCTCTTATTTTGGTGATTTGGCTTCTGCTAGAGTTGGAGTTTTGGTAGTCTTCCCTTTCCAGCTCCCTTAGGTGATTTGTTAGGCTCTCCACTTATGATCTTTCCATTTTCTTTCTTTCTTTCTTTCTTTTTTTTTTGAGTTGGAGTCTCACTGTCGCCCAGACTGGAGTGCAGTGGCCGCTCCCAGCCACCGCAGCCTCGACCTGCTGGGCTCTGGCGATCCTTCCGCCTCAGCCTTCCAAGTGGCTGGAACTACAGGCACACGCTACCACGCCTGGCTAATTTTTTTTTATTTATTGTAGAGATGAGGTCTCGCCTGCCCAGGCGGGTCTCGAACCCGCGGGCTCAGGCAATCCACTCACCTCAGCCTCCCAAAAGCACGGGATTACAGGCTGAGCCACCAGGCCCAGCTCCATTTACTTGATGTGTGCTCATAGAGATATAAATTCTCCTCTTAGAACTGTTTATATGGCATCCTAGAGATTTTTGTAAGATTTTTCTTCCTTTTCATTTGTTTCCAGGAATCTTTTAATTTCTGCTTTGATTTCAGTAGACCCAGTAGTTGTTCAGCATCATGCTGTTTAGTGCACATGTCTTTGTGGGGTTTGTGGAAATTTTGTTGCTGTTGATAATTATTTTTATTCCACTGTGGTCTGAGAAGGCGTGTGGCAATATTTCAACCTTATGGAATTTGTTTATACTTCATTTATGGCCAAAGATGTGTTCAATCTTGGAGTACATCTCATGTAGTAATGAGTAGAATGTATATCTGTGGAATAATCTGTAGGTATATTTTAAGTCCATTTGGTCGAGTTTCAAGTTTGGGTTCTGGATCTCCTTGTTGAATTTTTGCCTTGATGATCTATCTTGGGTTGTTAGTGGGGGATTCAATTCCCCTGCTACAATAGTGTTAGAGTCAATATCTTTTTTTAGCAAACTCAGTAGTTGCTTTATAAATGCTGGTTCTCCTGAGTTGGATGCATATATATGTTTAGGATGGATATTTCTTTTGGATGCATTGAACATTTTATCATAACATAGTGTCCTTTTGTATTTAAAAAAAATTTTTGATAGCTTAAAGGTTGTTTTGTCTGACATTAAGATCATGACTCTTGCCTTCTTTTGTGATTCATTTGCCTGGAAACTCATTTTTCATTCTTTGAGTTTGTGTGCATCTCTTGTGGTGAGATGAGTTTCATGGATGCAGCAAATAATTGGGTCATGGTTTCTTATACAGTTTGCCATTCTGAGTATTTTCGGTGGTGCATTTAGTCCATTCACATTCAGGTTGATTATTGAAATGTGACTATTTATTATTGTCATGAGGTTCTTATAAAGTTTTTTATTTGTTTGCTTGTTTTCTTTTGGCTTTGGGGTTGATGTATGTGTGTTTTTTCAAATTTCTTGTTGTGATGTATTCTCTGTTGATTCTGTGCTCTCCTGTTCTCTTGGGAAGTGTGTGGTCATTCTTTTTTTTTCCTTTCTTCCATGCTTAATACCTTTTTAAAATGTCTCCTGAAGAGCTGATCTGGAAGCTGCATAATCTCTTAGGGACTGGATGCCTGGAAAGGATTTTAATTCTCCATCACTGTTGAAGCTGAGCTTGGCCGGGTTGGAAATTCTGGGTTGAAACTGTTTATTTTTGAAGACATTAAATATTGGACTCCAGTCTCTTCTACTACCATAGTTGTTTGGTTAGATGTCTATAAAATGGCAATATAAATAGCATTTGTATATCAGGGCTTCTCAAAAGTTAATTCACAAATTTATCACCCGAGAATCTTGTTCAAATGTTAAGCTCTTTAACTCTGAGTATTATAAAGCCCTATCATCTGCATTTTTATTTTTGTTATTTTTTGGTTTTATTTTATTTTCATTTTATTTTTCTAATTTTAGATTTGGGGGTAGACATGTGGATTTGTAACATGAGCACATTGTGTAGTGGTGAAGTTTGGATCTCTGGTGACACGTTATTCAGATAGCAACCATTGTGCCTTGCGGGTAATTTCTGAACCCTCTGCCTTCTATCCTTTCCCCTCTTAATGGACTCTCTTTGTCTATCCCATCTTTGTGACCATTTAGCTCCCACATATGAATGATAACATGCAGAGTTTGTTTTCTGTTTCTGAGTCAGTTAACTTAGGATGATCATCTCCAGCTCTTCCATGTCGCTGCAAAGGACATAATTTCATTCTTTTTTTTACGGCTGTGTATATATACCATTATTTTTCATGGTGTATATATACCCCATTTCATTATCTACTGATTAGTTGATGAGTATTTATGTTGATTCAACAGTTTTGCAATTTTGAATTGTGCCATGATGAGCAACAGATGTCTTTGTTATATATATAACCTCTGTTCCTTAGGGTAAATACCCAGTAGTAGTATTGCTATATCAAATATTAGGTCTATTATTTGTTCCTGAAGCAATCTCCATACTGCTTTCCATAGAGGTTGTACTAATTTACATTCCCACTAACAGTTTATAAGTGTAGAAAGTTGGAACTCTTCCCCAATCATTTTATGTAGCTAACAGCACACTAATACCCAGACCAATTAAAGATCCAACAAAAAAAGAGAACTACAGAGCAATATCCTTGATGAACATAGATGCTAAAATTATCAACAAGATCCTAGCAAACAAGATCCAACCACACATCTCAAAAATCATCCTCCATGACCAAGTAAGTTTCATCCCCAAGATGCAGGGCTAGTTCAACATTCATAATACCATAAACATAATTAAATACATCAACAGATGAAAAAAAAACATATAATTATATCACTAGACACAGAAAAAGTTTTTGATAAAAACCTCTTTTTGAAAAAAATCCTCGAACATCTAGGCATAGATGAAACATACCACAAAATAGCTAGAGCCATCTATGAGAAACCCACAGTCAGCATACTGCTAAACAGACAGAAACTTGAACAATTTCCCCTGAAAAACCCAAACAAGACAAGGATGTTCACTCTCACCCCTCCTTTTCAACATTGTGTTGGAAATCCTAGGTAGAGCAATCAGACAATAGAAGGAGATCAGGAGTATCCAAATAGAAAAAGAGGAAGTTATCTCTCTTTGCAGACGACATGATGGTATTCCTCAAAAACCCAAGAGAATCTGTCAAAAAATTCCTTGCACTGATAAAGGACTTTGACAAGGTCTCAGAGTATAAAATAAAGGTACAAAAGACAGTCACATTTTTATACACATTTTTTTATCCAGTCCTCTTTTGATGATAACATGGTTGGTTCCATGTTTTTACTATTGTGAATAATGCTACAATAAACATGCAGGTACAGGTATCTTTCTATAAAGTGATTTGAGCTCCTCTGGGTGTATTCCCAGCAGGGGAATTGCAGGATGTATGCAAGGTCTATTTTTAGATCTTTTAGGAATCGTCAGACTGTTTTCCACAGAAGTTGTACTTGTTTTCATTCCCACCAGCAGTGTAGAAGTGTTCCCTTTTCCCTGCATTCTCTCCAACATCTATTGTTTTTTGAGTTATTGATGATGTCCATTCTGACTGGAGTTGAGTGGTATCTCAGTGTGGCTTTAATTTGCATTATTTGATTTAGTGAGGCTGAGCATTTGTTCATATACCTATTGACTGCTTGTATGTCTTCTTTTAGAAGTTTCTATTCATATCTTTTGCCCACTATGAAATGGGGCTGTTTGTTTTTTATTTTCAGCACATTTGAGTACCTTGTAGATCCTAGATGTTCAGCTTTTGTCAGATATACAGTTTGCAAATATTTTTTCCCAGTTTGTGGGCTGTCTCTCTGCTCTCAGATGACCTTTTGAATTTCTGTTGTATCAGTTGTAATATCTCCTTTTAATTTACTATTTAACTGAGTCTTTTCACTTATTAATCTAGCAAGTGGTCTATCATGTTTTTTTATCTTTCAAAGAACCAACTTTTTGTTCATTGATCTTTTGCATTCTTAATTAAATTTAATTTATTTCTGCTCTAATGTTCATTATTTTTCTTCTGCTGGCTTTGGATTTGGTTTCTTCATCTTTTCCTAGCTCCTTGCAGTGTAATGTTAGGTTGTTGATATGTGATCTTTCAGTCTTACTAATGTAGGTCTTAAGCACTATAAATTTTCCTCTGAGCACATATTTGGCTGTGTCCCAGAGATTTGATAATTTGTTTCATGGTTCTCATTTATTTCATGGAATTTTTTAATTTCCATTTTGATTTTATTGTTGACCCAAGGATCACTCAGGAACAAAATATATAACTTCCATGTCTTTGTTTGGCTTCAAAAGTTCATCTTGGAATTAATTTTGAGGTTTATTCAACAACAGTCTGTGATGCTGCTTGATATAATTTTGATTTTTTAAAATTTATTGATACTTAACTTCAGCCTTTCTATGGTCTACCTTGGAGAATGTTCCATATGCTGATGAGAAAAATGTATATTCTGCAGTTTCAAGATGGAATGCTCTATAGATGTCTGTTAGTTTCATTTCCTCTAGAGTACTGTTTAACTCTAATTTTTTGGTTGACTTTCTGCTTGATGACCTGTCTATTTCTTTCAGTGGAGTGTTAAAATATCCCACTATTTTTACATTACTTTTTATCCCTTTTTTTAGGTCTGGTAAAATTTATTTTAAAAAGCTGGGGCTCTGGTGTCAGGCATGTATTTAAAATCGTGATGACTTCTCAGTGGATTGTTCTATTTATCATTATAAAATGGTCACCTTTGTCTTTTTTTCTGTTGTTAATTTAAAGTCTGTTTTATCTGACATGAGAATAACTACTCCTGCTCATTTGTTTGTTTGTTTTGGTTTCCAGTTTTGTGGAATATTTTATCCTCCCCTTTACCTTGAGTCTATAGGGATCATTGTGAGTTAAGTGAGTCTCTTAAAGGCAGCAGGTTTGGGTTGTATTTTTTTTCCCACTTTGCCAGTCTATATTTTTTCAGTGGGACATAGAGGCATTTATATCAGAGTTAATAATGGTATGTAAAGTAGTATTCTATTTATCATACTGGTGTTTCCTGGTTTCTTTATTTATTATCTCTATTGTGTTGGTATTCTATGAAGCCTGTAAACTTCATAATTTCCAGTATTTTTCTACTAATGTATTTCACTTTTTGTTTCAGTATTTAGAAGTCCTTTAAACTTGTACAGTCAGTCTAGTGGTAACAAATTTCCTCAGCATTTTCTTGTCCATAAAGCACTTCATTGCTATTTCATTTTTGAAACTTAGTTTAATGGAACACAAAATCCTTGACTGACAGTTATTCTACTTGAGGAGTTTGAAGATGAGGCCACAATGCATTCTGGCTTGTAGGTTTCTTCTGAGAAATCTGCTATTAATCCTATAGCATTACCTTTGTGTGCTATTCAGTGTTTCTCTCTCACGTCTCTTAAAATTATTTCCTTCAAAATAACTTTGCATAGTCAGATTATTATATGCCTTGGGATAACATTTCTGCAGTGAATCTTATAGGCGTTCTCTGAACTTCTTGTATCTGGATGTTTAGATCTCTGGCAAAGTCAGGGAAGTTTTCATCCATTATTCCTCAAATAGGTTTTCCAAAACTGCTGCTTTCTCTTCTTTCTCAGGAACACCTATAATTCTTTGGTTTGGATATTTTGGATCATCCTACATTCGTTGAAGACTTTGTTCCATTCTTTTAAATTCCTATTCTTTATTTTTGTCTAATTGGATTAATTAAAAAGCCTCGTCTTCAAGTTCTGATATCTTGTCTTCTGCTTGTTCTAGCCTACTGTTTAAACTTTCCACTGAATTGTGTACTTTCCTATATTCCTCTTTCATTTGTTTTTATTTTAAGATGTCTATTGCTTTAGAGAATTTATCATCAATGTCCCGAATTGTTTTTTCTAATTTCTTTATATTGGTTTTCAATTTTTATCCTGAAGTTCATTGATCAATTTTATCATCAACCTTTTGAATTCTATGTCTGGTTTTCAAAAATTTCCTTTTGGTTAGGTTTCATTGATGAAGAGTTGGTGTGATATTTCGCAGATGTAAAAGAACTCTGTTTTTTTTGTATTGTCAGAATAATTATCTCTTTCTTTCTCATTTGGGTAGATGAGTTCTTATTTGAGGCTGGCAGGGAGCTGATGTAGGCATTGTAGTATTCCCTTAGTTTTATAGAACACTGGTGTGGTGAATTTCTCAATTGCCAGATGTGCTAGTCCTGTGCTGTGTACCTGTACTGGCTCATAATTGCCTGAGTGGCTGGAGTGGCTTGGATTTTGTTGCTAGCTGGCACTTGCGATCAGTCCTTTCACTAAACTGAGGTGTTATATCCAATGTGGTTGGCTTACTTTTGACCTCTGGTCAGAACTTGGTATGTGTGTGAGAAAGCTGGCTACAATGGTGTCTGTAGGGTTTCTCCTTGGCAAATGTTGCTCCAAGAAAGTAGCCAGTCAGCTTAGGTTGAGGGCAGAGCTCTGGAGATTTTTTAATTTTCCTGTCTGTTTTGAACCTTCTGAATGCACAGGGAAAAGGAACCAAAGCACCCTTCAAATGTGCAATCCTAGCTGCCCAGTAGGGGTTTGGAAGGTGTCCCAAGCCACTGATATAACACTGTTGTGCAAAGCAAGTACATAAGTGACAGACTGCAAAGGCAAGGTGTCCCACACAGTTCCACCTTGGAGTCAGGTAATCTGGTATCTGGTTTTCAAGGTGAAATTGACCTCAGGGCCTCAAGTGTTCTCAGGCCATAGGCCAAGCCAGAAACTCTCTAGCTGTGGAATTTGCCCTTGAGACACATTCCCTAACAAGTTGACTGGAAAGAAGCCACTTCACCCTGCAAAACTGAGTTACTGGGAAATAGTGACTGGTGCTACTCAAGACTTTTTTTTTTTTCACCACTTCATGGCATAGCATAACCTGAGGAGGGCAGCTTCCCGTAGGGGCCCGGTGTACCACAAGACTCAGGGAGTACCGCAAGTTCATGGCAGAAACAAAGACCTCCCAATTCTTCACCCTCACCTTCTCTGCTGTGTCCAGAGGCTGTGGTGGATGGTGGTGATGCAGCAAGAGTCCAGCCAGTTCCAGCCCAGACTGGTGGATTTTCTTCTTTATTGCTCTAAGTGGTTGTTATTTATTTTTTTTAATTTTTTTTTTTTTTTTTTGGAGATCCTTGGGGAATGCTGATGGATCCATTTCTCTCTGGATGCTGAGAAAATTTTATCTGGGTTTACTCTGTAGGAGAAACTCACTTTGGGTGCCTCATGTCTGCTGTCTTATAAAAATTCATTTACATTTTTAAACAATATCTAGATAATACTTGTTTAAAAATTGCTTATTAGTGTCACCTTTTAAGTTATAAGAGTCTGCATCATGTGGTCTGCACAATAGGGTAATTGTGAAGACTAAACAAATTCATCTATATAAAATTATTAATTCATTGAATTTCACATAGTAAGCTATCATAAATTATCATTAACATTATAAGGGAAGTTAAAATTATATGACATCTTATATTTATTTTCCAGATGATGTGTATTAACAAGATGGTTGGAACAGAGAGTTCTGGGAAGATGGTGGTGGAGCCAGTTGGACTGCATGAGTCACTGTGGAAGTGAGTGAGTATATACATGAATTTGCATGTATGACTGTGTGTAAGTGGGCATGTGAGTGACTGACTGAGTGGGAACTCAGGAGCATATGGACAGGGCTCTTCTGGTGAAGCTATTGGTGCCACAGCTGCTCTGCTTGAAACTTAATGCTTCCCAGGGTGCAGAAACTCAGTGTTATTTTCTAAAATCAGCACAGCCCTTCCTGGAAAGAAGCTGCTGAAGTAATTGCCTTGCTAAACTCTGCCTCACTACCACAGTGCCAGGCAACACTCCAGCAGCAAGAGCCATGGAGCAAGTGCAGGGAAGTAACCAGAGACAGAGTCCTGAAGAAGTAGGGAGCAGTCACCCTGAACTTGGACTCACTGCCACCACCTCTAGCACCAGGCAAGGCTGCAAGACTCCACCACTGGGACCTGAGATCCAGAGACTATGGTACTTGCCTGGCATGGAGCCATCCTTCCAAACCCCATGTGAAGCAGGAACAGCAGGCTGTAGAGGAACAGAGCAACCAGGCTAAGGGCTGGGAAGAGAAGGGGTCCAGGGAAGCCTCTGTGTAATAGCAGACCTGTGTCTTAAGACCAGGAGGTGATCTCTGCATTGCTCTGAGGCTGCTCTCCATGGACCCAGAGAAGATCACCCCCAGTGACCAAGTCCTGGTGAGTATAGCAGTAGATGAGGAGACCCAGATGATCCACGCACCTGCCCTGAGTCAGCTTCTGGGTGATAGGCGCATGCAGAGGATCTGATCAAGGAGACTTGTGAGTGCCTAGCTGATTTTCCCTCCCCTCCCCTAGCAATTAGCAAAGGTGACCAGGAGCATGGGGTAGAGGCCAGAAACCCCATTTCCCCATGCAAAATGGATGCCATGGGAGCAGTGACCATGCTGGCAGAGGAAGGAAGGGAGAGAGAGCCTGGGAGATGCTGAATTAAGTAACTTCCCTCCCTAACCCCACCACAGGCATGCACCAGCTATCAATTCTAGGCAGCAGGAGGAGAAGATTCTAGCATCTCAAGTTTCAACAGCTAAGATGGAACCTGAAGCAACAGACCTGCAGTCACAAAACCCACCCAAAGAGGGAACCCCCTCTCAAAGAGATATACTATAGCTGAGAAATCTCTACTAGGAGGTATTTTGGGGATTTGGGTTCTCTTTATTCTTTGTGCTTGTTTGCTTGTCTAATTTGTTTGTTTGTTGGTTGGTTGGTTTTCTTTTTTCTTTCTCTTTTTTTCCTCTTCTCTATTCTCTTGTTTATTTTATTCTTCCCTATCTTTTCTCTCTTATACTCTATCCTGGACTCGGGGAATACACAAGCATATGTAATGAAAGGTCATATTGTATGGAACAGAGAATGAGTCCCAACTGACTCATTCACCAGATAACAAGCACTGTGACCCATTCATATGTTCTGAATTCTTGCAGCCTCTCTCCCACCCCTGAGCAAGTGCTCAAAATTGTAAATTGATGGCACAACACCACACACCCAGCCTTACTTCATAACTGAATAAACTCAGAGGCCTGGCTCAAGGAAGGACAGAAGGTAGAGCAAATTTCAGAAGTTATTGCTTCTCCATTTTCAACTAAGCAATGAAATTAAGGAGAAAGATAAGAGAACCATCACAAATGAAGAAAACTCAATGAAAAATAGTTATCTTTGAAAAAACAACTGTTAGAGCAAAAACAATGGTTATTTTCAAGAATGACTGTACCCAGAAGGTACGTTCAGAGAATGGAGAATAATTGGATACAATGAATAAACATAAAGAAATTCAAGGGCTAAAACTAAATGAAATTGCTATGGAGTTGGACAGACTCAAGACAGTGTATTTAGAAATAATGGAAATAAAGAGCTAAACCAAGAAATAAATAACAAACTGACAAGCATGGGTAGCAGAATTAACCAAGCACAAGAAAGAATCTCAGAAATGGAAGACCAACTATGGAACTAAACTAGGCTTTTAAAATATAGGGGGGAAAATAAGAAGAAAGAAGAAATGCTCCAAGAAATGTACAATTTTTATCAAGAAGATAAGCCCACATCTGACTGGTATAGCTGAAGTAGAAAGAGAAACAGAAAACACCTTGGGACAAACCTTTCACGAGATTATTCAGGAAGACTTTCCTCATCTGGCCAAAGACATGACTATACAATCACAAGAGATTTGGAGAATCCCTGCAAGACATCTTATGAGAAGACCAACCCCTAGTCACATTGATATTCACCTACACAAAGTAAGTATGAAAGAAAAAATCCTAAAGGAAGCAAAGGGAAAAAGTCAGACTATCTACAGTGGCAAACCAATCCTAATTGCTCCAGACTTATCTGCAGAAACACTACAGGATAGAAGGAATTAAGCCCCAATCTTTAATGTTCTCAAACGTTAAAAAAAAAATCAACTAAGAATTTTCTACCCAGCAAAGCTAAGCTTCATCAGCAATGGATAATTAAAAATCCTTTCCAGACACCCAGTTTTTAAGAGAATATTCTACTTCCAGACCAGTTCTACAGGAGATGCTTTAAAAGGTGCTGTGCATGGAAGGAAAAAACAAAAGAAAGACCATACACTTCACAGGATCACAAACATACAAGCAACTGAGCAAATTGCACACCAGTAGGAATGAAAACACTGATACATTAATACCACAACTAAAAGTAAACAAAATAGCCTTATAAGAGCCTTATGGAAGAAAAAAACTCTCATGTTTCAATAATAAGCCTGAATGTGAAAGGAATAAATGTACCACTGAAAAGACAAACTGAACAAAAGAGTATGACCCAACAATAACCTGCCTTGAGGAAACACACCTCATAACAAAGAACACCCATAGACTTAAAGTTAGAGGATCAAGAATAAGCTTTCAGGCCAAAAGAAAACAAAACAAAAAGACAGACATCATGATTTTAATATCAGATGAAACAACCTTTAAGCTATCAAAAATTAAAAATATACAGAAAGATACTACATAATGATAAAAGACTCAATTCATCAACAAGAAATATCTATCATAAACACATATGCACCCAACAAAGGGGCACTAGGATTTATAAAGCAACTGCTTAGTAAAATAAAATAGGACATTGACTCTAACACTGTCATCACTGGAGACTTAAATAACCCTAAATAGATCACCAACGCAAAAAATCAATTGACTTGGAACCTCAACTTGACACTTGACCAAATGAACTTAATGGATACCTAAAGAACACTCCACTCAACAACCACAGGATATACATTCTACTCACCACCACATGGAAAATACCACAAGACCAACCACATCCTTGACCATAAATCAAGTATAAACAAATTTCACAAGATCAAAATACTGCCATGCACCTTCTCAGAACACAGTGGTATAAAAATAAATA
Organism: Carlito syrichta; assembly: GCF_000164805.1. NCBI lineage: Eukaryota > Metazoa > Chordata > Mammalia > Primates > Tarsiidae > Carlito > Carlito syrichta. The sequence goes on from NW_007253277.1 coordinate 271,451, forward strand.
TCACCAACAACAAGATTCCCCCAAAACACACAAAGACATGGGCACTAAACAGTATGATACTGAAAGCTCCTGGGCCAACACAGAAATTAAAGCAAAAAAATTAAAAGATTCTTGGAAACAAATGAAAACAATGAAATAGCCTTTGAAAACCTCTGAGATGTCATGAAAACAGCACTAAGAGGAAAATTTATGCCTCTATACAAACACATCAAGAAAATAGAAAGACACAAGTCAACTACCTAACAAAGAACCTACGAAAGCTGGAAAGGCAAGACCACCAAAACTCTAACTCAAGCAGAAGTATCTAGACCACCAAAGTAAAAGTTCAAATAGAGGACATAGAGACAAAAATACCATAGAAAAAAGTCAATGAAACAAAAAGCTTTCTTTGAAAGAATAAACAAGATTTATGGACCCCCAGTCAGATTGACCAAGAAAAAGAGAGAAAAAACCCAACTAAACACAACCAGACATGTAAAAGACCAGGTCACAACTGACCTCAAAGAAATAGAAAAGATTATCAGTGATTGCTATGCACACCAGTATGGAAACAAACTAAAAAATCTAAATGAAATGAAGAACTTTCTGACATGACACTACAACACAAAGTTGAAACAAGAAGAAATTGATACTCTAACTAGAATAAGGACCCAGGAAATTGACTTTATCATAAGAAAACTACCTACAAAACAAACAAACATACAAAAAACCAGACCTGATGTCTTTCCAGCAAAATTCTACAAAACATACAAGGAGGAGCTGATACCAATCCTATTGAAAGTATTCCAGGCAATCAAGAAAGATGAAACTGTCTCCAAATCATTTTATGAAGTTCACATCACACCAATACCCAAACCAGGTAAAGGTTCAACAAAGAAACAGAACTACAGATATCTCTGGTGAGCTTAGATACAAACATTCTAAACAATATTCTAGCAAAGCAGATACAACAACACATCCTAAAAAATCCACCATGACCAGATAGACTTAATCCCTGGATGCAGGTTTGGTTTAGCATCTGCAGGACCATAAATGTAATTCAGTACACCCACAGATGTAAAAATACCACATGATTATATCATTAGAGGTAGAAAAAGCCTTTGATAAAGTCCAATATTGTTTCTTTATAAAAAACCCTTGAACACCTAGTCATAGAAGAAACATACCTCAAAATAGTAAGAGCCAACACATAGCTAAATGGACAGAAATTAGAAGCATTTCTCCTAAAATTGAAACAAGACAATACTGCCCACTCTCCCCCCTCCTGTAACATAGTGTTGGAAGTCCTAGCCAAGAAATCAGATAAGACAAGGAAATCAGAGGTATCCAAATAAGAAAAACAAAGAAGTTAACTAATCCCTCTTGGCTGGCAATATGATCCTATACCTTGAAAATCCAAGAGAATCTGTCAAAAACCTTCTTTCACGGATAGAGGACTATGACAAAGTCTTAGGGTACAAAATCAACATGCAAAAGACAGTCACATTTTTATACAACTACAAACAGGCAGAGAACCAATCTTTTCAACAGAACAATCTCATTCACAATGGCCACCAAAAAATGAAATACCTTGGCATTTTCCTAACCAGAGAAGTGAAAGACCTTTACAACAACAACTACAAAACTCTGTTCAAATAAAGCAAAGAAGACACAAACAAATGAAAAAATTTTCCATGCTTGCAGTTTGGAAGAATCAGTGTTCTTCAGATGTCCATCCTACCCAAGGAAATCTATAGATTCAATGCAATACCCACTAAATGACCATCATTATTCTCAGACCTGGAAATAACAAAACAGAAATTCATAGGGAAACATAAATGATCATGAGTAGCCAAACAATTCTCAGCAAAAGAAACAAAGCAGGAGGTATCACACTTCTAAACTTTAAACAAATCCTCCACCAAAAGCCACTGAGGACAGGAGAGCATATCGAGTAAATGGTGGTGGTAAAACTGGCTGACCACATGCAGAAGAATAAAACAGGACCCCTACCTATCACCATACACAAAAATCAACTCTAAATGGATCAAAGACATAAATATAAAACCTCAAACTATAAGAATCGTAGAAAACATAAGGGACACACACCCTTACAGAAATTGGAATAGGTAACCAATTCCAGATAAGAACCCCAATAGCACGTATTATGAGAGATAAGATTGACAAGTGGGTTCTCATCAAACTGAAAAGCTTCTGCAAAGCAAAAGAATCCATCAAGAGAGTGAAAAGGCAGCCCACAGAATGGGAAAATATTTGATAGCACTATAACTGACAAAGGCATAACATCAGACTCTACAAAGAACTCAAACATGCCACAAGAAAAAAAAAATCCCTTTTACAAAGTGGGCAAAAGATATGAATAGACACTTCTCAAAAGAAGACATACTAGCAGCCTACAGATACATGGAAAAATGCTCAATCTCACTAATCATCAAAGAAATGCCAATCAAAACCATACTGAGATACCACCTAACTCCAGGCAGGATGGCCACCATTAATAACTCAAAAAACAAAAGATGCTGGAGAAGATGCAGAGAAAGGGGGAGGCTTCTACACTGATGGTAGGAGTGTAAACTAGTACAACCTCTGGAGAAAAACAGTGTAATGATTTTGAAAAGATCTAAATATTGACCTTCCATATAACCTAGTAATCCTCCTTCTGAAAATGTACCTGGAGGAACTCAAATTACTCTATAAAAAATATACCTGCACATGCATGTTTATCGCAGCATTATTCACAATAGCAAAAACATGGAACCAACCATGCTGCCCGTTGAAAATGGACTAGATTTTTTAAATGTGATACATATACATGATCGACTATTATGCAGTCATAAAGAGGATACAATTATGGACTTTATAGCAACTTTGATAGATTTAGACTCTGTCATACTCAGTGACCTATCACAGAAACAATGAATTGAGTACCATATTTAGTGAACCCTAAATATTTGTTATAATATTACATGAAAGAGATTGGCAGTAGCAGATCACTGCCAGGGAAAGGAGGAGACACATAACATTAATAAGGGTACCTGATCCCAGACCAGGAGAAGTGAGGACCAAACTTCACCTGCGCAGTGACCACTTATGTACCCAACCTTGAATTGTACCCAATTTTAAAATTTAAAAATAGTTTTATCCATTAGTACCTAAAAATAAAATACATATAAATCTGGAAAAATATGCATAAGATCTATATGATGAAAACTGCAAGATATTGGTAAAATAAATAAGTACTAATTTTTTTAAAAAGACAATTGAAGTAACTTGTACAATGTCACATAAAATAACCCTCCGAGAAGTCTTGTTGCCCAATGTTTCTTTGACCATTACTTTCTACCAACCTTGATTGCACTGTCCCCTTTTCATCACCTAGAATATATCCTAATGCTACTTATCCTATACTAGTTTTACCATTCATCAAACTCACACATTGTTACCATCCCTGGGAATATTTCACAATTATCCCAAATCTCTGTTGTCTCCCTTATCCACTGCACTGTTCTATGTTTTCTCTTCTCTGCCAAACCTTAGCCACTTCTCATGCACACATTTGTTGAAAATGTTTAAAGTATATACCAAATAAGTTAAATGAATGCATGGACTGATTTTTTTCACGTGCATACCTTTAATACTTTCTCCATAATCAATAAGTAATGATGACTGATTGACCAAAAGATTATTCATACCCAGAGTAAAAATAACTCCATAATGTTAGATAGGTAAATTGTCTGGGAAAAGATGAACATTCATGCGTCCTCTCATAACATTTTAAAATGGGATATTCTTGATTTCCTTCATGGGTTCCTTAAAAAAAGACTAAATTTTAGAGTTGAAAAACTTAAGGTTGAGTACCCAGGTCCATCATGTGAATATACATGATGGTCACTTTAATTTTCTTTCCTTTTTTTTTTTTTTTTAATTTAAACATTTCAGAGAATCTCGAAGGTATTTATTAGTTTTCTTTTTTTCCTTTTTAAAATTTATTTATTTATTCATCAATATTTTTTATTATGATAGTGTGGGGTACAGTTAAGGGTTAGGTATACAAATACGTTTCGTTCAGGCACCCTGTTGATAAGATGTGCTTCCCTGTCCCCAGACAGATGTTTGCTACCGTTAATCCCATCTCCCTGTTCCCCACCATAGTTTCCCACTACTGTCAGTCATTTTCTTATACTATTACATTGGATGTTCAAGGTCCATTATATGAGTGAGATATATATTCAAGGAACATGTTAAATGTGCCAGCTTGTCTCTGATGGCTCAAGGTGTTTGAGATTATTGCCTAGTTTCAGAAGAGACCACACAATTATTTTCAAAGTTATCAGGAAAGAAATATGCTGTTTCTACCACGAATAGTCAAACAATGAATTGCAACACTGTAAGTTGCTGCTGGTGAGCAAAATTTGCTGATGAGAGAGAGGGAGAGGGAAGGGGAGAGAGAGAGAGAGAGAGAGAAAGAGAGAGAGAGAGACAGAGAGAGAGAAAGGGAGGGAGGGAGGGAGGAAAAGAGAGACAACCATTGGAACCTAGGAGACAGGTAAGGAACAGGTTAAACTGATGGGAGTGAGTCACCCAGACTGAGAGAGAGAGAGGAAGAGAGAGAAAGAGAAAGAGAGAGACAGAGAGAGAGAGGAAAAGGGAGGGAGGGAGGGAAAGAGAGAGAGACAACCACTGGAACATAGGACACAGGCAAGGAACAGGTTAAACTGATGGAAGTGAGTCACCCAGACTGAGAGAGGGAGGGGAAGAGAGAGAGAGAGAGAGAGAGAGAGAGAGAGATGCAATAAAACCAATTGTAGCCAAGTCTCATAATTCAGTGAGAGAGTCCATTTTGTTTGCTTTAAACTGTTTAAATGTACAGATACTTTAAAGCTTAGATACAATATTAAAACCCGAAACCTTTTTCTCTCATATACAAAGCAACAAAACCCACCTGACTAAAATAATTGTTTTATCAAAGTAAGACTTCCCCTTGAAAAAAATTACTAATTTTAATACAGCCAAAAGAGAATAGAATCAACAACAATTACAAATGTTGGTTGTATTGTCCAGACAGCAATAACATAAAAGGGAATATATATTTGTCTCAAAATAGACAACTATTTTTTGTCCTTTACGTGATTTATCAGATCATCAGAGATAGATGATAAAATAAAAATTCCCTTGAAAGCAACTCTGAAGAACTAATGTATCTGTGACTATTTTATGGGAAATATTTAAAGAAAAACTTGTCCTGGTATTTTATAACAATATATTTACCCGAGTGACTGGTGTTATATAATAGATGATTACAATGTGATGAAATCTATAATGGCTAGTGGTTTTGTAACTGTAATCAAGCATAATTAATTTGAAAGTTTCTCTAGGATTTATAACTGTGATTAAATTTGAAATCATTATGTAAATTTATATGTATACATTTTTATATTTCCAAGCTTGACAGAGAATTGCCAATAATATTGTGTTGGAGAATCACAGAATTTTACAAAAATGACTCTAGAAATCATGTTGTCCACATGCTTACTTACTCCAGAAGAGAAGTAAAGATGCCCTGGTAGTTTTAAAAAATTAGTTAGAAACACTGGAACAAAATGGAGGATCTGTTGTTTACTAGGCTACAGTGAAAATTTTTTTGCTCTGCGTAGTTTCCCTCTATTGTGAGAAGAACTGACTCACCTCAAAAGAAATGTTCAAATCGTCGGACTAGGTGGCTCAGCCTGTAATCCCGTGCCTTTGGGAGGCTAAGGTGAGTGGATTGCCTGAGCCCGCAGGTTCGAGACCCACCTGGGCAGCAAGACCTCATCTCTACAATAAATCAAAAAATCAGCCGGGCGTGGTAGCGCATGCCTGTAATTCCGACTACTGGGAAGGCTGAGGCGGAAGGATCGCCAGAGCCCAGCAGGTTGAGGCTGCGGTGGCGGGGAGCGGCCAGTCTGGGCGACAGAGTGAGACTCCAACTCAAAAAAAAAATGTTCAAATCTTAACCCCAAGTTCATATAAATGTAACTTTTGAAAATTGGGACTTTGCAGATGTAATGAAGTTAAGATGAGGTCATACTGGATAACACCAATGGACCCTAATCCATTGACTGGTGTCCTTAGAAGAAGAGGCAGATTTGTGTATAGAGACATGCACAGGGAAGAGGAAATGTGAAGGCACAGGCAGAAACATAGAAGGCCATGTGAGGACAGAGGCAAAGACTGGAGTGATGTGTCTACAAGCTAAGGAACATCAAGGACTGCTGACAACCACGGGACTAAGGATACAGGCAAGGAACAGGTTCTCCCTCACAGCCACCATAAGAAACTTATCCAAAACCATGAGGGCATGGCTTCCCAGAGCACAGGGGTTTAATCCCCACCCAGTGTGTCCAGAGTGCAAACCACTGAGTCAAAGAAAGTCATTCTAAATTCCTAAGTTTTCGTGTTGTTTAGGGTTGGGATCTGCCTAGGATCTGCCACTACTCCCTTCTTTCCCTTTTCTCTCTTTTTGAAATGGGAATTTCTCTTTTATTTCTGTCCCACCATTTTATTTTGGAAGCACACAACATGTTTGATTTTACAGGTTCACAGCTGGAGAGCCATTTGTCTCAGGATGTATCTTGCTATGCATCTGTCTTATATCTGATTTAGATGAGACTTTGGCCTTCAATATAAAGTTAATGCAGGAGTATGTTAAGACATGTGGGGCTACTGGGATAAAATGTATTTTGCATATGAAAAGAACAGCACTTTGGTGGAACAGTGGCAGCATGTTTGTGTCCTCTCAAAATTCTTATGTTGACATTAATTCCCATGCTAGAGTATTCAGAGGTAGAGCCTTTCGGCACCTTCATAAATGAGATCAGTGCTTTTATAAAGGAAGCCACAAGATAAAATCTCCTTTTACACACGTTGTTACAATATTCACTTTTTATATTCATGTATATTTTTTAAACTTAAGGGGAGTAAAATAATCCAATACATATTCTCCCAAATCCTGACCATTTCTAGTGTCCTTCTTTCATTGTTAACATATTACATTCTCCTCTGGTATAATTTGTTTACAGCCTGAAGAACTTCCTTGATCACCCTTCCACTAGGTATTCCTCACTTATCTTCAGAGAATACATTCCAAGACCCTCAGCCAGTGCCTCCAACCTCACATAGTGCTAAACTCTATATACTCTTTTGCAGCTTGAATTGCAACAGCAAAGCTAAACACTTTTGCAGATACAAGGTTTGTTCTTATCCTCGGTCTCAGCAACCTTCGCATACATTTTTTCTCCTAAGTCAGGAACTTTCATCTTTCTACTTGAAGGAAGCACTTCATGGCTCTTCTTTGGCGTATCTAAATTACCAGCCTCATTCTTCTTGCCCTTTGTGGCAAATGCAAAATCAAATAAGGGTTGTGTGTGGCTACAAGCACTGCAATGCCATGGCGGTCTGATAAGCAGTTGGCTACTAAGAAACTAATGGGCATGTATCTCCTTGTGTTATATTTTAGTGATGGCTCTGGACATTAATATCAATACATATACAAAGGGACCAAAAAATTATTTATAAAAAAGTCTATTCATTCGTACATGTTTAAACTCCAATCATCTTAAAAGTACTCTGTTTGATGCAATACACCTATCAAGATGCTTTTTCCACCGCCCAAAACATTTTTTGAACTTCTGAATCTTTATGACTTTTAATGCTACTGTCATTTTTTGTTTCACATCTTCTACATCGGCAAAATATTTCCCTTTGAGCACTTTTTCATCCAGGGGAACCCAGAAAAAGTTGCTCAGCATGACAACAGGTGAATAGGGAAGATGGAACATAAGGATCGTGCTGTTTTTTGTCTAAAACTGTTGTACACTCAGCGTGGTATGGGCAGGTGCATTGTCATGGTGGAAGAAACAACACCTATTTGCCACAACTTGGGATGTTTATTTCACAAATCATGACACAACATTCTCAAGACTACCAGATAAAAACTTTGATTGGTCATTTGATCTAGAGAAACAAATTCTAAGTATACTATGGGGCCCACACTCCAAAATACATTTTCAGGGTTTTGGGGGGGCACTCCTTATACAAACAAATATACAGTTATAGATATATAAATATATACTCTGTGTAAATCTATATATTTTTATCTTCATATAGCTAGATAGATATAAAAGATGTATGCTTTTTTGCAGTCTTTTTAGAGATAATCTTATTTTATCTTTTTCAAATTAAACCCGAAAGCCTACTTTAATTTTATGTTATAGTTTACTTGTATATCTTGTCTGTTTACACTATATGTCCCCTCACAAGGCAATTCTACCATTTTTGCTTTTTACTGTCATGCATATTTTTTAAAACTTAAGAGAAGAAAAATAATCCAGTATATATTCATCAAGATACTGACCATTTTTATTGCTCTTCCTTTATTGCTAACATATTAGATTTTCCTCTGCCATAATTTTCTTTCAGACTGAAAAACTTCCTTTGGTGTTTTTTCTTAGAAAGAACACCTCTGCTATCAATGAGTTTTCTTAGGTTTTTTCCCACTGGAAATGCCTATTTTCATATTAATGCTGAAAAATATCTTTGCGGAGATTATAATACATAGTTGGAAGTCCTCTAATTAAAGTATAATGTGTAGCTTAACTAAAAGATACCTCCTGGGAAATGCATTGTTAAATGATTTCATCATTGTGGAAGCATCATAGAGCATACTTACACAAGCCTAGATGAAAGAGCCTACTACATAACCAGGCTATATGGTTCAGTATCTTGGTCTAGGCTACAAACCTAGACATTATGTTTCTCTACTGAGTACTGTAGGCAATGATAACATAATGCTGAAAGTACAGTAAAAATATGTTATTAAAGATCAAAAATGGAACACTAGTGTAGAGTACTTACCATGAATGAAGCTTTTCAGACAGGAAGTTGCTCTGAATGAGTCAGTGAGTGAGTCATGAATGAATGTGAAGGCCTAGGCTATTACTGTATACCACTGTAGACTTTAGAAACACTGTACACTTAAGCAGCACTATATTTATGAAAAAATATTTTTCTTCCATAATAAACCTTAGCTTACTTCTAGCTTTTATTTTATAATTAAATTTTTAACTCTCATAATGATACTTAGCTTAAACCACAAACACATTGTATAACTGTACATAATCATTTTCTCTTCATATCCCTATTTGATAATTCTCTCTCTTTTTTTTTTACTTCTTAAAATTTTTGTTAAAAACTAAGACACACACACACATTAGCCTAGACCTACACAGGGTCAGGATCACCAACAACACTATCTTCCTCCAGTGTATCTTGCCCCACTGGAAGTACTTCAGCAGCAATTAACATGCATGGAGATGTCATCTTCTATGATAACAAGGCCTTTTTGCTGGAATGCTTCTTGAAGGACTTGCTAAGGTGGTTTTACTGTTAATTTTTTTTTAGATAAGTAGAAGTATATTCTAAAATTATTTCCAAAAGTATAGTACAGTGAATACCTAAGCCATTAACATTTTCATTTACAATCACCAACACGTATTATGTAGTACATATTATGGTGCATCCTATGCTTTTAAATAACTGACAGTACAATAAATTTCTTTACATTGGCATTGTTGCAAATATGTGACATACAGTTTACATGAAGTTGCAAACATGTTACAACTTCACAGCATCCACTATATCACCAGGCAATAGAAATGTTTCCACTTCATTATAATCTTATCTGATCACTGTCATATATGCAGTCTGATGTTGACCAAAATGTCATTATGCAGCACATGCCTATGCTTCAAAGATGTGCCACTGTCTCTGTCTTCATGGTTTCTGTTAAGAAATCTGCAGTTATTCAAACACTATATTGGAAAATGACATAAATATTTCTTCTCTATCTTAAATATTCAGCAGTTTATTAAAATGTGTTCATATAGATTTGGGTCTTTCCAGTTTGAAGTTTGCTTCTTGAATCTCTAAATTGACATCTTTCCAAATATTTGAACTAAAAATAGTAGTTCAGAAAATATCTGAAATTATTTTACCTGCACCAATGTCATCGTTTTTGGACTCTAAAAGAATCACTGTTAGACTTTTCTTCTAGTTCTTTAGTGTTAACTTGTTGCCAACATATTGCTGGAGTTTTTTTAGATTTGATGTTTTTGTAAATACTCAATTTAGCTTTCTAGTGTCTCTTTTGCTGCAAATGCAGTACATTTTTTAAATATTATATTTTTTATTTCTAAAATTTTCAGTTGTTTCTTATGTCCCATTTTTCTGCTGCTATACATATAATAGACATGATGAATAGGGACAACCTTATCTTATTCCCAGCCTCAGTGAAAGCATTTGGTCTTTCACAATTAAAAATAATATTAACTGTTGGTTTCATGGAGATTTTGTATGTAGAGGTAGTTCTGTATTTCTGTTATCTTAGGGATTTTCTGATAAATGGATGTTGAATTTATCCCAGTGCTTTTTCTGCATCAATGCATGCTATTAATTTTTTTTCTTACCCTGTTAATATGGTGAATTGCATTGAATGATTTTTAAAATATTGATCCAAACTTATTACCTGAAATAATATTCCTCTTAGTTTTAGTGTATATTTTATACATTGTGGGAGTCAATGTACTACATGTATTGAAATTTCTTCTCTAAATTCACAAAAGATACTGTTCTGTATTTTTTTTCTTTCTCCTCATCCTTTTCTTCTTCTTCTTCTTTTTCTTTTTTTAATGTTTTTGATTTATTTTAATACTGATCTCACAAAATTAGTTGGGACATCTTTCCTCCTCTTTAGTTTTTTGGAAAACATTGTGTAAAATTGGTATCAATCAATCTTGAAATATTTGATAAAATTCTCTCATTAAACAATCTGGGTCTGGAGATTTATGTTTCATAACTTTTAAGATTAGAAATTCAATTTCTTGAATGGTTATAGGACTCTGCTGGTACATGCCTAATAATTACCTCATTTGAAATAACCACCTTTGCTTTTTTACTTTTTAAGAAATGTTATATTTCTTAATTGATCCTTTTACTGCTCATTTACCTATGCCATGTTTCAAGTGAGTTTCTTATACATAGCAAGTAGCTGAGTAGCATTTTGTTTTGTTTTATAAACTCTTTTTTATGAACTCTTAGTTTTTAAAACTGTGTTATATAAACTGTCTTTTATTTGGTGCATTGAAGTTATTTATATTTAAAATAATTACTGATATGATGATGTTTTATAAGCCACATTGTTATGTATTGTGGGGTAAAACATTCTTTCTGGGCCGGGCTTGGCGGCTCAGCCTGTAATCCCGCGCCTTTGGGAGGCTGAGGTGAGTGGATTGCCTGAGCCCGCGGGTTCGAGACCCGCCTGGGCAGGGAGACCTCATCTCCATAATAAATCAAAAAATCAGCTGGGCGTGGTCGCGCATGCCTGTAATTCCAGCTACCTGGAAGGCTGAGGCGGAAGGATCGCCGGAGCTCAGCAGGTCGAGGCTGCGGTGGCCGGGAGCGGCCACTGCACTCCAGTCTGGGCGACAGAGTGAGACTCCAACTCAAAAAAAAAAAAAACAAAAAACAAACAAAAAAAAACATTCTTTCTGTTGTGGTTGTTGCTGCTGCTGTTGCTCTATTTTCCTATTTTTTTGTTTTTTCTTTATCCATTTATGTCTTAATGAACATTTACCCTGTATCCACATCTTGTCTATTGTTATTTATATTGTAATATAAATTTTCAATTTCATTTGTATGAATGTAAATATCCAGTTTTTTCAACATTATTTGTTTAAAAAAGACGGCCTTTTTCTCACTGTGTATTCTTTGCATTCTTTGCATCAGTTGACCAATATGCATGGATTAATTTATGTACCATTGGTATATTTGCATGTCTGTATGTTAATAACATACTGTTATATTTGCTGTGGCTTTTTTTTTTTTTTTTGAGCTGGAGTCTCACTCTTTCGCCCAGACTGGAGTGCAGTGGCCGCTCCCGGCCACCGCAGCCTCCACCTGCTGGGCTCTGGCAATCCTTCCACCTCAGCCTTCCACGTAGCTGGAGCTACAGGCGTTCGCTACCACGCCCGGTTGATTTTTTGATTTATTGTAGAGATGAGGTCTCCTCTGCCCAGGCGGGTGTCGAGCCCGCAGGCTCATGCAATCCACTCACCTCAGCCTCCCAAGGCGCGGGATTACAGGCTGAGCCACCGAGCCCGGCTTGTTGTGGCTTTTTAATATATTTTGAAATCAGGAAGTGTGATGGCTCCAGTTTTGATCTTCTTTTCCGAGGTTGTTTTGCCATTAATGGTCATCTGTTTCCATGTAGTTTTATTTATTTATTCCTGTAAAAAAAATGCCTCCTGGGTTTTGCTAGAGATAGCATTTAACATGTAGACTGCTTTGGATAGTATGAACATGTTAACATTATGTCTTCCAATCCATGAATAGGATGTCCTTCGTTTGTGTCTTTCTCATTTTTTTCAGTAGTTTGTAGTTCTTATTGTATATCTTCCACTTCCTAGTTTAGTTTATTCCTAAGTATTTTATTATTTTAGTGTTATTAAAAATGGAATGGTTTGCTCAATTTCATTTTCAAAAAAGTTTTTTGTGTATAGAAACACATTTGACTTGTGTATGTTTGTTATGTATCTTGTAGCTTTTCTAATTCATTTTTTAGTTCTAACAATTTTGATGTGGAACTCGCTAGGTTTAATATATACATATACATGCCTATGACATTTCTAAACAGAAACAAAATTACTTTTTTTTTTGATATACAACTATTTTATACTGATTCTTGTCTAATTGCTCAGGTTAGGACTTCCAGCACTTTAATGAATATAATTTGGAGAGTGGGCATGGTTGTCTAGGACATAATCTTAAGGCAAGCACTTTTTGCTTTTCACCATTGATTATGATATCAGCTGTAAGTCTTTTATATAGTCTTTACTGTCTTGAGGTACTGTCTGTGCATTCTGAGTTGTCATGAAAATTATTATCATCAAAGTGTATGAATTGTGTGAAATGTTTTCTCTGCATCTATTGAGATCAGCATGCCACTTTTATCCTTTATTTTATTAATTCAGTGGAACACACAACTGATTTGCCTAGTTGAACATTTTTGTATACCAGAGATAAATCCCAATTGATCATGGAGTATGATGCTTTTGATATGCTATTGTATTTGGTTTGCTGGCCTTTTGTTGAGGATTCTTGCCTCTATATTCCAGAGTATTGATCTGTAATTTTGTGATGTTCTCTTTGGGCTTGGTATCTAAGTCATGGTAGTCCTATGACATGCATTTGGAAGTATTCCTATTTTTTCAGTTTTTTAAAGAATTTGAAAATATTAGCCATTATTATTTAAATGTTTGCTGCAATTCACCAGTGAAGCCATTTTGTCCTCGGCTTTTTTTTTTTTATTACTGACTCAATCTCCATACTAACATAGGATTGTTTGGAATTTCTAACTTTTTCATTATTTAGTTTTTTTAGGTTGTATGTTTCTTAGATTTCATCTATTTTTCGTAGGTTGCCCAGAGTTTGGGATGATAATTATTTTTAGTAGCTCCTTAAATTTTTTTTAAATTTCTGTTATATTTACAGTAATTTCTTCTATTTCATTTTTATCTCTATTTATTTGTGTCTTCACTCTTTTGTTTGATTTTTGCTTTCCTAACTAAGGGTGTACTGCTTTTGATTATCTGTTTAGTATGCCAATTCTTAGTTTTTGTTGATGTTTCTTTGTTCTTTCGTTCCCTATTTAGTTTATATCTGCTTCAATATTTGCAAAAATACCTTCTGGATTTCTCACAAAGGGAATTTGCCCATGAATTGTTGCTGAAGAAATGGGTTGGAGGGAATGAAGGTCCAGGGCTCCTCCTCTGCATGTAGCTGACTTGACTTTCCATTAGTTGAATATAAGAACAAGCTTGTGATCCTGAGATAATTGTCGAGGTTATGGTGTGTTACCCTTTATATATATACTGTAAGATTGTATTTTCTAATAATTGATTTAGAATGTTGGCATTCATGTTACTGAAGGAGATTATTCTGTATTTTATTTTCTTACAATACCTTTTTTCTGGTTTGGGCTCATATTAATATTGGCCCCATAGTACTAGTTAAAGCATACTCCCTTCTTTTCAATATTCTGAGATATTTTATATAGAATGTATATTATTTATTTTGTAAGTGCTTAGTAATATTCTCCAATAAGTTCACTCATATTTGAAATTTTTATGTGAAGATTTTTAACTAAATTTTTAACATTCTAGTTTCTATCAAAATAGTTTTGCTACATACACTTTTTGAATTTTCATAGTTTTTATATTTCAATAATTTTTCAACCTCATTTAAGTTTTTCAATGTATTATTATAAGGTTGTTCATAACATTACTTTTGTATCTTTGCAATCCTAAGAGATCTGTGGTATCATAACCTTTCTCACCTTCGATCTAGGTAATTTTTGTGTGTGTGTGTTTATTTTGTTTCCAATTGCTCTGGTTAGATGGCCATCATTGTTTTCTAATTTCAATATAATTTTCAAAGTTGTTCATTTAAAAGCATTATTTAGAACACGTGTTTCAAAATATTTGGAGATTTTCCAGTGGTCTTTCTGTTATTGATTTTCATTCAATTATAATCAAAGGATACTCTGTATTATTCAAATCATTTTACTTTTATTAACAATTCAGACTCGGTGGCTCAGTCTATAATCCCAGCACTTTGGGAGGCCAAGGCAAGTGAATTGTCTGAGCCCACAGGTTCGAGACCAGCCCTGGCAACTTGGCAAGAACTTGTCTCTACAAAAAGAGGAAAAAGCTTTATTTCGGCCAGGCTTGGTGGCTCAACCTGTAATCCCAGCACTTTGGGAGGACAAGGCGAGTGGATTGCCTGAGCCCATGGTTTCGAGACTCACCTAGGTAACTTGGTGAGAACTTATCTCTACAATAAATCAAAAATTAGCTGTGCGTGGTAGTGCACGCCTGTAGTTCCAGCTCCTTGGAACGCTGAGGTGGGAGAATCGCTGGAGCCCAGCAGGTCGAGGCTGCGATAGCCAGGAGGATGCCACTGCACTCCAGTCTGGGCGACAGAGTGATTCTCCAACTCAAAGAAGAAAACAAAAAGAATTTAAATATCTCATGCTTTAATGAGATCATTGTTCAATGGTTTGGAATATAGTCTATTTTGTTTCAGATAGGGGGGTAAATCTTGTTAGGTTAAGTATAGTCCCTGTTATTGTCTTGTACAGGGAAAAAATGTATATTTCTAAGTAGATTTATCTTAATTATCAGGTACAGCATTGCAGGTAAAGAATCTAAAAGTTATCATATTTTTTAGCACAAAAAATTCCTATGTCTATATCTAAATACTTTCAGTTTATATTAACAAGTATTCAGGAATCTCAAAAGTTGTTTTTAAAAATCTACAAAGTTCCCATTTATCTTAATGGGGCTAACATTTTCCCCATTAATCTTATCTGTCTCCTTCGTTGCTCTTTATTATGCTAAGCTAATGGTACCTGCTCAATTTCTCAAGCAAAATGAACATCATTAGTATGTTAGGAAAAAAATATATAACTAAAGTACATGTAGCTCCTAGTCTTAGTGTTAGCCTTTAAAGTAAATGCGTTGACTCATTCCAATCTGACCAATGCAGCAAATACATGAAGTATATTTTAAAAGGTAATGTGACTATATATATATATATATATATATATATATATATATATATATATATAACTGATTTTATACACGTACACAAATATATCATTGGTTTTGACTGCATATGTGAACAGAGCACTATAATTTAAAAAATCTGCTATTAACCCTTATTCCCTAATATTCATTAATGTTACTAGTATAAAAAGAAATTTATATATAAATAAAGTTTTAGTAGAAACTGATACTAAATTTAGCATCTTAAGTAGAGTGAAACCAGTATTTCAAGGGTTTTGAGAGATATCTATTGTACCTTTAAGAAATTGTCAAGAGTACTTTCAAAAATTATCATTTGGGGTCATTAAACCTTTCCTTACACTATGTTTTTTTATTAATTCAACCCCTAGTATTGAACTGTTCTAATGAGAGAAAGGAGTGGTGTAGTATATTGAATATGCTGATTAAATTATATATGTTAAAACTACCTCTGACCAAATAATATGCCTACAAATGATTATGTCTAGACTTTTGTGATTCTCTTCAATGTGTGCACTGGTGCATCAAGTGCAAAGAGAGATGTTCTATTTTTTAATTTATTTTAAAGATGTGGAGTACATTTCAAAATTAGGTATACAAGTGGTCATCATAGTAAAGTTTGGATCTCCTTTTGGGTCCCACTTTGCAAAAGAGATGTTTTATAGCAATCAGACCTGGTCTTCTATCCTGGTCACACTACATTTTATCTGAATGAGCTAAAAGAATCTTTCTTTACCTCTCTGACTTAACATCTCCTTGAAAATATGGAGTTTTGGCATTGAAAATATGCTGTAGGTCATGTTTGAAATAAGATAAGAGAAAATTGTTTTTGAAATTTGGCATATGTATGTAATATTCACATCTTGGTGTTCTGATAGATAAAATTGTCATTTGAAGAGCCTCTGACAAGACCCTGGTTTGACTAATGAAAGAAAGCAGCACAGACTGCTATGTATCAAGCCTTCCTAAAGACTCCCCAGTCTTAGCTCCAAGAATCTTTCTGATCATCTATGCTTATTCACATTCCTACCCAGCCCTGATGATACTGAACACCCTGGTTTTCACTCTATGTATAGGGCCCCAGTCCAATGGACACCTGACTGTTCCCACAGTGGGTCTTCAAGAGAAAGAAATCACAATATGGGATCTTCCTCAGGCTTTTTTTCTTGCTCTCTCTATCTCCTGACTGCCCTTAGTACTTACCTGTGTGGCCCTCCATGGTGTGTCTTACCTTTTCTTTCTGGGGATTTGTCACCACCATGTTTTCATCAATAGATGCCATTGTAAGCCCAACTTATCCATGTGACAGACAACACCTAATGACACTGACCATCTTGGTCCCATCCCACTTCTGGAAAGATTTCTTAGAGCAAGACATATCATAAGATACATCATGACTGCCACAATTAGAAGCTGTCTGTTTATGTGAGCCTCAGTTTTCCTCACCAGGATAATCATCTGAAGATCACACTATGATCTTGAGACTTCTGAATGCACCATTCCCAGCTACACCTCAGAGTAAATACATAGTTAAAATATAGAATACTTTGCAGCAATTGGATGACAAAATCTAAAAGTTTGCAGAATAGATAAATGAAAGCAAACATAATTGACAGAGATGCAAGACGACAGATATCACATCCAACCTCTCTAGTTGAAGTAGGAATCTCTGAGGATGAGTGGCCTGAGTAAAATTGAACAAAAAGACATTGAAACGTTTTTAAAAACTATATCAGCAAGTACACTTTCCTGACACACATCAGGGTGACTAGAGTCTCCAATGGGGAGAGAAGAATAGAAGAAATGGAAAAAAGAATAGAGACAAGTATGGGTCACCTGGTCTTTCCCCCATCTGAACCTTATTTGCTCCTCGTAGTGATGAAAAAGTCAAACTATGTAAATAATTTAAAGAGGTTTGTTCTGAGTTAATATGAGTGACCATGGCCCAGGGTACAGCAGTCTCAAGAGGTCCCAAGAAATTGTGCCTGAGATGATCAGGTTAGAGTTTGGTTCAATACATTTTAGGGAGACAGAAATTAAGGGCAAAGATAGAAATCAATACATGCACAGTGTACATTGAATTGGCCCAGAAAAGTAGGACATATTGATATGGGAGTTTATAAGTTATGCATGGATTTAAAGATTTTCTAATTGGTAACTGGTCGAAAGAGTTAAGCTTTGTCTAAAGATTTAAGAAGTCAGTAGAAAGAAATGCTTACACAAAAATAACAGGATTGGAGCCAAGACCCTTCTAAAGTAGATGATGTCTCATGGGTGGGAATCCTCAAAAAGCAGGTAATAATATACCTGGGTGAAAGTGAAATTTGATGTCTTGACTAAAAATTCTGTTTTGTTACTCTTATCTCTATTTTAATGTTAATGCCAGTCAGTTAAGCCTAAACTCCCAAAGAGAGAGAATATAAGGAAGTGTGTCCAATGTCTCTTCTGTCATGGCCTGGAATATAAGATTTCAGGTTTCTTCGGTCCCCTTAACCTAAAGAGTTGGTCTATTCAGTTGGATGGAGGTTTAGGATATTATTTTTGGTTTATTCTGGATTGTAATCTCTGGCACTCTGATTTCACACAAAGACTTCAGACCTCAACATGTGAAATCATAAATGTAGCTTCTTCCACATCCTAATCCCTGAGACACAGAATATTTCATCTAAAGTCTGGCTCAGAACACATCAACCCTCATGCATGTCCATTCTTCTTCCATGTTGAGTTAAAGAACATAGACAAGTAAACTGAGGCAGACTAACAAGAACAAAGTTTTGTATACATCGCGTCTGAAAAAGATCAAGGGTAATTGAGTCAAATCTGTAAGGGGAAAAGGAGGACCTGTAAACAGCAGTGACCATTCTCCCAGACTCAAGTCTAGGGAGATGTGGCCCAGAGCTTGGGTCATCCAAGTTAACATCAAGTCAGGGAGTGCCCAGCTTATGGTAATTGTAGGTCTCTTCTACTCTCCATGGTGGAGTGTCTCAAATACTGTGTCTTTTAGCTGAACTGGTGTCCCATTGGCTGTTCATATACACAAAAACACACACTCATACCCACATGCACACATAACTATTGAGGTTTGGGGCCTATGACTTATGAAATTAGAGCAAGTTAAGTATACCTTAAAGGGACTCAATACCTTTCTTGTGACCAATGTCCTTTCATGGAAATCATATGTGGAGAAAGACATTCTCGTTTAATTAATTAGATTCATGAGAGACTCCTGAAGTTCTTAGCAGGTATGAGGGTTCCCTAGTGGCTGCTTTTCATTGTTACACCACAAGCATAGACCAGGAGTCTCCAAATATAAGAATTTGGTCAATAATGCCAACTACTCTAATGTCACTAGGAAAAACTTGACTGGGTGCTTTACTGGTGTTTTTACTCTAAGGGAAGCTAGAGGGCTTCCTATAAACCCACAGTATCGTTCTCCAGTGCACCACCCATGTTTAGCAATGGAGCCTCAAGTGCTCTGTTTGAATGAGGACAATTCCTGGATACAGGGAGAGACTGGAAGCTGACACCTTTAAAAGAAGGGAAGGTATCTACAGAATTGGGTCTGAGGTGAGCTTGAAAAATGATGTTGCTCCTCACTAGAGAAAGGTCACTGAAGGAACCGTGAAGAAAATCTTTCCAAAACAGGGAACTAAGGAGACAGAGTCCCTGCTGTTGCCTATTGGGTGTCCTAAATTTTGTATAGTGGGTAATTTTCCGGCAAAAGATATGGTTAAACATTGGAGTGAGATTGAAGAAAATAAATGTAAGTGAGCAAATGCAGGGTGTCACTGCAGTGCCCATAAACTTGGATTGGGAAAATGGGAGTGCACTCGCTCTGAAGCTGGGGGTGTATCTGGAAGTTACAACCTTGTATAGAAGAGTACTGACAATGTAAATGACCACTGGATCTAAAGTGGACTGTGAGGTCAAGTGAGCAGATGTGTTAGCTGAGATGCTAGAAATGACTCCTATGGAATTGACAGGCTGGCCAGAGGTAACAGGGGTTGGTAGAATGGACTGTATAAGGAGTGAGGAAGAAAAAGGATGGAAATATATACACATGGAACCCATGGCCTATGGGAGGGGGCATTGCTTCTACTGGACTCCCTTCTGCAGAAGTGAGACTTGAAGGAGAGGGGTATGGGGCTAGGAGGCAGGACAGGCAAGATAGGAGAGGCAGCAGCCAGGTTAGTGGTGATAAAAGGAACTGGGACCAGAAAAGGGCAAGTGACCAGAGGCAGAGAGTCTGTGGAATTCCCAGCAAGTGAAGAAAAAAGAAAGACAGATTGGGTAGTACCACTGTTTGACATGGTTTGCTTTATCCTACAAAACCTCTATCTTACCCTCCAAGATATTGCTGTTTCTTTTATCCCCAATGTTCTTTCTCAAGGAACCTAGATCTTTCTGAATAGCCATGCAGGGACAGCTCACCTCTATCCCACAACAGTTGCAGTGGAAATAGTGGCAGCAGTAGCAGTGGAATCGATGTTGTCCTCTGGCAGAGTCTCTGATTGGCAATTCTGGGTGGAGAAGAGCTTATGGTGAAATATCTGATGACTTGTTGCCCTGCGTCTCCTTCTTCAGCATCAGTAACATCTGGGATCCTGGAGAGCTAGACACTCCAACATTTCCTTCGTGGACTTCTCCAGGTGCAAGGAGAAGCCTGCTTGGGGCTGAGTCTGGGAACATGGTTGCATCTGTCCCAAGAGATGGTGAGACTTTCCCAGCAGAGCTATGTAGGCTGGGATCAGTATGCTCTTTCCACAGACAGCTCATTGGAAACCCCTGGGCCTTCTCACTCAAGTTATTATTTGAGTATGAGCAAGTGAAGTTTCCCTCCAGAAGCCCAGGACAGCACCCCAACGAAGTGAGTTCTTCCTGGGTCCCAGGAGCTTAGATGTCAATGACACTTCCTCCTTGCTAGGGAGTACCCTTTTATGGTCCTCCTGCTTTTTGGTCTCAACCTGATACTTCTCTTCCATCAGTTCTTCGGGCTTCTTCAGCCCTTCCCTTAATCTCTTTGGGGACCCTGGATGGTATCAGTTTCATAGGAGTGACCACCTGCTTAGGTGGGGAGAGCTGGAGTGTTTACTTGCAACTGAGAGGCGCGATCCTTGCAGACTTCAAGTGTCCTTACCACAGCAAGTTCCCAGAGGGCTGCCTGAGTTCCTTCTTCTGGACTTGACCCCAGGATTCAGGCGGTAGGGTCCCCAGAGAGGAATTTGTGTCCTGTGGGAGAGGACACCGCTCCTTCTGGATGATGTAGAGTCTAAGTGGTGGAGGCGCACAACCCTTATGCGGGTTGAGCAGCTTGTAAGCAGGACCAGGGCGAGGGGCAGGTGCAGGCGCTGCTGGGTGGCCCTCGCCAGGCGGGGGAGCCTGATGGACCAGGGGAACTGGTGGAAGCCAAAGCCAAGGGCTCCTCCTGTGGACCCGAAAGCCAGTTGCGATGGCGAGAAAGAGTAGGCCATGGAAACAAGTCTCCTTAGCAACCAACTCTCTCAGCCAAGCACACACTGGCCAGTTCCACGCCCGTGACATCTCAATGGGGCTCGTGACAGAGACGGGAAGCATCAGAGAGAGCGTGTGGGCCCATCATAGAGCCATAAAGAGGCGACAATGGGCACGGCACAAGACTCCACCAACCGTTGGCGCAAGTGGATGTTTTTAGCCCTGGGGACTTCCTGCTGCAGCTTGCAGATGATTGGCACCAGGTGGCGATGGGTGGGGACTGCCTGACTTGGGCACTCAGTGGCTTTGTGTCGCTGGTCCAGTCCTCCGGGTCACAGGGACAGAGCCTGCTCACAGCTCAACCCAGGAGCAACCCAAGTCCTGCCAGGCTCCTCAAGAATCTCTCCCATCTCCATGACCGCCCGTGGGTCACGAGCCTAGCAGCCAAGACTGCTGAGGAGATGACATGGTTAGCGGACCTGGCTGGATGCTGCCCCCTATGATATCTCTCCCCAGTAGGCAGAGTCTCTTAATTGCTTTTTACATATTGGGTAAAATCACTCACGCTTTAGAATGTTCCTCAGGTGAACCATGTGGTAGTGGCCCAATCAGGCTTTGAACCCTAGCTGTGTAATTTCAGAGCTGTGTTCTGGCCAGTGTGACTCCTTAACATGTAAACATCATGTGATATCATTTTTTCCCATAGTACTCCATGTACTTAACACTATGGCATATCTATAATGAGTTCATGCACATCTTTACTTTACACATCTATAATGAGTTCATGCACATCTTTACTTCAACTCCTAAGTTGCCCATGGTCGACTCTGGACTCCAGTCTCCTCAGAAAATATAGGGCAGAAACCACTGTTTCTCACCCTAGCATCACACCACATTCTCTTCTCATTCAATTTTGCAGCACAGGTGTTTGTTTGCTTTTGGTGTACTACAAAGTATGTAAATATGTATGATCATATGCTAGATCAATTTTCATCTATGCTGAAAGAAATTCACTGGCAGATTTTCTGATATAGATAAGAAACCAGTTTCTTTGACCTTCGTGGAATATGTTTAGAAAGCAAATACATCATGTATTTGCAAGTTAATAGTGGAGCAATGTATTGGATGAAAACATTATCAACACAATGCAGTCATTGTGAACATACTAGCTAGGTCCTCTTCCCTACACATTATTGCCAACGAAATATAACTCTGGATATTTTATGCCCAAGAGAGGAAACATTTACTCTTGCATGTCAGGACCAGGAAAACATGAATTATTTTCCTAGGTGTTGGAAGCTTCATCATGGCAAAAAAGATTTGGAAAATCCTATACATGACTTCATCAAGTTTCTTGTTCCTTTGGATTATTTCATTGACTTCTTTTCTCTTTAGGGCTGAGACCATATACCAGACAATGACATGCAAAACCAAGAGTCAGAAACCAAAAGTCAGACATCAGTAAAAATACTGTTCTATGTTTTTTACTCCAAAATATCTATTTAAAAGTTAAGTTGACATAATTTGCATACTATACAATTGTTTCAATCATCTACACATTATATGTCAGAGAACATTTGGACTTCTATCCCCAACAAGGCTGAAACTGTTAAGACACAAAACAGTTTTGCTCAGACCCAAATTCTGTTTGAAAAGAGGAGAAACACTAGAAGCCCTTTCCAACCTTGCCAGGAGCAGAAACGACTTAAAATGATGGCATTTGACTATAGTTCCTTGATATCATTTGAGGATAGTTCAATAAAGAATAATTTCTTAATTTTGTTTGAAAAAAATAACAAGCTGGAACAAATGTTGGATTCAGATTTTCTATAGGATCTTTGAAAACACATGATCACATGTGAAACTTTTCAAAACAATAAATTATAGTTAGCTGGGTATGGCAGCTCAAGTCTGTAATCCCAGCACTTTTGTGAGGCTAAGATGAAAGGACTACCTGAGCCTATGGGTTCGAGGTCTGAGTAACATGGTAAGATCTGGAATCTACATAAATTAAAAAAAAAACTAACTGAGCATGGTAGTACACTCCTGTAGTTCCAGCTACTTGGAAGGCTGAGGCAGAAGGAACGCCCCAGTCCCACAGGTTGAGACTGCAGTGGCCATGAGAATGCCATTGTACTCCAGCCTGGCAACAGAGACTCTGACTAAAAAAATAAATAAATAAATCAGTCATGTTACTCCTTTAGCAATCAATGACTAAGGATTTCAGATATGGTAATTACTAATGGAGAAATTATATGTATTGGAAGATTAAGTTCAGTAATTAGCATGAAAATACTTAAATACTATAAAAATGCTTTCTGTTATTTCATGTGTACATTTTTTATGATATTGTTCATGTTAGTGCCATTTGTTTTACTGTTTTTGAAACCAGGCTATTTTTTCAATAGCTAATGGAAAAAAATGACCTTTTATTAGAAGCTTGGGAATGAATCCATTGATATTTCTCAATATCTTTACAAAATATTCAGCAACTAATTACCTCATTATGTCAGCAAAATATTCAGCAACTAATTACCTCATTATTCTGTCTCTGAATTTTATTGAGATCCTGTTTTCTGCTAGATGCTTTACTTCAGATTTTGGCAAATATTTTCCAGATTTCAAAGATTTTTGGCTTCGTGGTCCATATCTAATTTCTGTAGCTCATTCTCTTCATCTTCCTCCTCTTCCTCTTCTTTGTTCTCCAATTTATGCTTTTCTTTTTTTTTTGGTCTTCTTCTTCAGGACCCTATCAACATGTCTAAGCATCATTCTTAGCTTATAGGTTATAGAAGTTGAGCTTTGGGCCTGTCTCTGCCAACCTCTAATCCAACAGCTTTGAGTAAATCAATTCTTTTTTTAAATTTCATTTTATTATAGAGATATGAGGTACAAGGAAGGATTAACAACACAAACAGACTGCATGCAGGTGAAGTTTAGGCCTCCAACTGACCCTCAATTCCCCTCATATGGAATCAAATATGCTTCGTATTGTTGCATGTCCACCCTTCTTCCCTTCCACCCCTGGCAGTGTTCAGCAAACTGTAAATCCCTCCCTTGTACTGTTGTGATCTGTTTAGGTCCCACTTATGAGAGAGAACATGTGGTATTCTGTTCTTCATTTCTTTGATAAATCACTAAGTTTGATGGTCTCCAACTCCATCCAATTTGCTGTGAAGTCCATGATTTTGTTCTTCTTTGTGGCTATGTAATACTCCATCATGTGTATGTACCACACTGTCTTTATCCAGTACACTTTTGATGGGCAGTAGTGTTGGTTCCATGTTTATGCTGTTGTGAATAGTATGGCTATAAACATGCATGTGTAGGTGTCGTTTTTTTTATAACAATTTATGTACTTCTGAGTATATTCCCAGGAGAAGGATTGCTGGATTGTATGGAAGGTCAATTTTTAGTTCTTTTAGGAATCACCACACTGCTTTCCATAGAGGCTCAACTAGCTTGGACTCCCACCAACAGCGTAGAAGTGTTCCCTTTTCTCTGCACCTGTGTCAGCAACTGTCGTTTTTTAATTTATTAATGATGGCCATTCTCACTGAAGTTAGGTAGTATCTCATCATAATTTTGATTTGCATTTCTCTGATGATTAGCGAGACTGAGCATTTTTTCATATCTGTTGGCTGTTTGTATATCTTTTCTAGAAAATTGTCTATTTATATCCTTTGCCCATTTTTTAATAGGGCAGTTTGTCTTTTTTATTTCAGCTCATTTGAGAACCTTATAGATCGTGTATGCTAGGCCTTTGTCAAATACATAATTAGCCACATTTTCCCCAATTCTGTAAGTTGTCTCTCAACTCCCTTGATGGTTTCTCTTGCTGTACAAAAGGTTTTCAATTCAATGTGGTCCCATTGGACTATCTTAGCTTTTATGGCATTCACTTATTGGGACTTAGTCAAGAATTTGTTACTTACTCTGATGTGGGTGTAGGCCAACATAAGGGTGTTTTCTATGTTTTTTTCTAGGATTTATATAGTTTGAGGTTTTATGTTTGTCTTTGATCCATTTTGGGTTGATTTTTGTATATGGTGATAGGTAGGGATCTGGTTTCATTCTTCTGCATGTGGTCAGCCAGTTTTCCCAGCACAATTTCCTAAATATGATCTTTCCCTAGTGATTGTTATTGGTGGCTTAGTGAAAGATAAGTTGGTTGAGAAACCATGTTTTTGCTTCCAGAATCTCAGTACTGTTTATTGGTCTGTGTATTTATTCTTGTGCCAATACCAGGCTGTTTAATTACTATAGCCTTGTAATAAAGTTTAAAGTTTGGAATTGTGATACCTCCCATTTTGTTCCTATTGCTGGAGATTATTTTGGATATCCATGCTCTCTTTTGTTCCCATATTAATTTCTGTATTGTCATGTCCAAAGAGTGCTATAGTATATTGTGTGCTGATTCACAGTTACCTGTTTAAAAATACCTCCAACCTAATAATATGCCTACAAGGGACACATGTCCTACACTTTTGTGATTCTCTTTGATGCATGCACTACTAGATCAAGTGAGGCTTTGCCCCTGTGACCCGGAGATATGGTGATCAGACTTGGTTTTCCATCCTGTCCTGCTGCTTTCTATCTGAGTAACATAAAAGATATTTCAGAATATCTCTCCCTCAGCCTCTCTCCTCCTTGAAAATACAGAGTTTTGACTTATATGCATGCTATGAGTGTCTGCTGAAATGCAATATGCAAAATCAGTTTTTATAATTTGTCACATATAGGCAATGTTCACACTTTTGTATACTAATAGGTATAAGTTGTTTGAAGAACATCTGACAAGATTCTGGTGTGGAAAGCAGTGCTGACTGCTATATATCAGGCCCTTGTGAAGGCCTGCCACATGTCAACTCTTAGAATCTTCCTGGTCATCTATGTTTATTCACATGCTGCCTACCCCTAATGATACTAAACATTCTGGTTCTCACTCCAAAGTGGAGGGCCACAACCCAGTGGACATCTGACAGTGAACACAGTGGGACTTAAGGGGACAAAAATCACAATACAAGATTTTGCTCAGGCTTTCTCTCTTGCTCCCTCTATCTCCTGCCTGACCCTAGGACTTAACTGTCTGGCCCTGCATGGTGTACCTTACTTCCCGTTTCTGTGGATCTGTTGCTGCATCCTTTTTGTCACTAGGTGCCATCATATCCACAGCAATCCATATGACTGTCAACACCCAATGACACTGAAGATCTTGGTTTCTACTCCACTCCTGGAGAGTCTTCTTAGAGCCAGACGTGTCCTCAAGATCTATATAATGACTGTAACAATTAGACGTTGTTTGGTTCCCGGTTCCCATTGGCTCAGTTTTCCTCACTGGAACGCATATCTGAAGGTCAAACTCCTCTCCTGAGACTTCTCAGTGCACCATCCCCAGCTATAATTCAAAGTAAATATATAGTTAAAACATGGAACACTTTTCTGCAATTGCATGACAAACTGTAAAAGTTTGCAGACTGGATAAATGAAAGCAAGCATGATTGACACAGATGCAAGAAGAAAGATCCAAGTCCAGCCTCTCTGGTTAAAGTGGGAAACTGTGAAAATGACAAGTCAAAGTAAATTAAGCAAACTGAGCAAATTGCCCATTGCAAGGGGGTTGTGCAACCTGCAATCGTCAGAAAAGAGTACGCCAAGAGACGAGTCTCCTAGCGACCAACTCCTCTCAGCCAAGCTCACATTGGCCAGTTTTGCGCCTGTGTTGTCTCAATGGGGCTCATGACAGAGACGGAGAGTGTCAGGAGGGCATATGAATCCAGAGGAGCACCAAGACAGGCGACAATGGTACCGCACAAGGAACCGCCCACCAGCAGAGCAGATGAACATTCTAGCACTGGAGGATTTCCTGCTGCTGCTTGCAGGTGATTGGGGCCAGGTGGGTCTCTCTGTCAGGTTGGGTCAAGGGTACCCAGTGGAGGAATATGTAACTGGACCTGTCCCTCGGTTCACATGAGCAAAGCCGCCTCGATCTCAGCCCAGGAGCAATCCAGGTCTTGCCAGACTCCTCCAGGACCTCTCGCATCTCCACAGTTGCCCTGGTGGCCACTGTTGTCAGACCTGGCTGGGTGTTGCACCCTATGATATCTCTTCCCAATAGGCAGGGTCTCTTCATTTCTTTTTACAAATTGGATAAAATCACTTAAGCTTTCGCACATTCCACGGGTGATCCATGTAAAAGTTGGCCCAGCCAGACTTTAAACCCTGGTTATGATTCCAGACGGCATGCCCTGGACTGTATGTCTCCTTATCATGTACACATCATTTTTTTTTTTCTTTCTGTATCTCTTCAAGTACTTAGCACTGTGGCATATCTAAAACAAGCTCATGCCAACCTAGGTGGAGGTCTTTATTTCAACTTCCCAATTGTCCATGGCTGACACTGGGCTCCAGTCTCCTCAGAAAATATAGGGCAGGGAACCCCAATTGTGACCATAGCATCACACCACATTTCTCTTCATTCAGTTTTACAGCCCAGGTGTTTGTTTCTTGGTGTACTTTGAAAAATGTAAATATATAAGATCATATTCTAGATAAATTTTGGTCTATCCTGAAAGAAGTAGATTTTCTGATATAGATAAGAAGCTGGTTTCTTGGCCTTGCTAGAATATGTCTAGAGCAAATACATCATTTCATTGCAAGCTAATAGTAGAACAATGTATTCCATGAAGCTATGATCAACACCATGTGGTCACTGGGAGCATGCCAGCTAGGTTCATTATCCCTGTACATTATTTACAACTAAATAGAACTCTGGATATTCATATGCTCAAGAAAGAAAACATGGACTCTTGGGTGCCAGGACCAGAAAAACATGTATTATTTTTCTAGGAATTGGAAGCATCAGCATGACATAGAGATTTGGAAAATCCTGTACATGAGTCCATCTAGTTTAAAACTTATTTCTTGTGTTATTTTATTGGCTAATTTTTTCTCCTGGGTTGATTGTGTACTAAATGACATACAAAATCAAGAGTTAGAAGTCAAGGGTGAGAGATCAGTAAAAATACTTTTCTATGTTTGTACTTTTACAAAATCTATTTTAAAATTACATTGAAAAAATTAGCATACTGCACAATTATTTTTAGCCTTCTGTTCATACTGTTTCTTTAGGAATCACAACCCAGGGTTTACAGTCTGGCTGGGCCAACAATTACATGGATCACCCGTGGAATGTGCTAAAGCTTAAAGAAACTTGGACTTTCATCATAGACGGCATTAAAATAAATGTGATACATAACACAATGGACTATTACATTCCCATCAATTAAGACACAATTATGGACTACGCAGCAACTTGGATGGATTTAGCGTCTATAATACTCAGTGTTCCAGCACAGAAACGAAGAAATGAGTACCACATATTCTCACTCATAACCTGAACATTTATCAGAATACATAAAAAAGGGATTGGCAGTAGAGGGACACTGCCAAGGGAGGGAGCAGGATGCACATAAGGTTATCTGATTCCAAACCAGGTGAAATGGGGACCAAAGGGAAACCCAAACTTTACCTGTGTGATGGCCACTTTTCAACTTAATCCTGAATTGTACCCTACATACTTCTCTTTTTAATGGTTTCTATCAAATGTCTGCACACTAGCTAAGGTGACTCCATTTTACTTGACCAATTTTACCCTTCTAACTAACAATTCTAAAATTGCAAAAAACAGGAGATAATGTAAATACATAAAAACAAAAACTAGTAGAGATGAAAGGGACCTGTACAGTGACCATTTGTATATCTAACACTGAATTGTACCCCACATCTTTAAAGTAATACTAAATAGATATATAATACATTAAAATAATAAATAACATTTTAATAAATTGACTCTCTTCTGAGGGTGTTTTTCACATATTCAAAAAGAAAAAAAGAAAAGGGAGCAAGATAACCACAAATATTGTGTTGAACCCCATCACTGCTCTCTCTGTAACTAATAGAACACATCAGTCAACAATATAGTAAGTATAGAGAACACCTGAAAAACACTTGATTAATCTACTCAGTGAATATCTTATCCAACAATAGCAAGCACACTTTTAAAGTAAACATGAATCATTTGCAAGGATAGACCATATTCTGAACCATAATACACATGTGTCGGTGACCAGCACTGACCAAGGGTGGGTTAGGACCCGCACCAGAGAATCTGGATGGTGAGAAGAGACCACTCGGAGGCAGTTCTTCTGGGAACAGTCTGATCAGGACTGAAGCCAAATTTTATTCGGACTCCTTCCAACTTATATACCATTTTCTATACCCTCCAGCAGTGTGATAATCACTTACTGGGGGCGTACAAGTTCCGTGCTTTACAAACTATGCATCACAAGACCACCATGAGATCTGCAATTTCCAAGCAAACAATTCGAATTCCATGATGCCTGTCATGCTTACATTAAGGTCACAGGTGCACAATTTCAATACAAATCATTCAAAGTGTTTTCCATAATGTTCAATGAATCATTCATATTATACTCTTTGTTCTATACCCTGATTAATACAAAAAACTTTTCTAAGTTAACTCTAGGTTCAATCCAAGTTCACTGAC
Organism: Carlito syrichta; assembly: GCF_000164805.1. NCBI lineage: Eukaryota > Metazoa > Chordata > Mammalia > Primates > Tarsiidae > Carlito > Carlito syrichta. The sequence continues at coordinate 301,148 of NW_007253277.1, forward strand.
TCCTAATATTTTTAACGATTAATATTATCAACTTAACACTATACTATAATCTATAAGTTTACTTAAATGACTTAGCTGTTAGTTATACTATTATCCTATTACGATTTAACATAATGCCTTATAACTCAGTTAAAACTTATTCTTAAACTACCAAACTTTACTATAATTCATATGTTTCATATGTCTAAACTTTAATTTTTATATGATCTAGTGATTGGACTTTAATACTATGCTATATCCTATTAAGCTAATACCTCATCATTAATTCTTTTATAAATCGTATAGTAACTATTATATTTGAATAATGTAGCAAAAGGAAACAAAACAGTAAGCGTAAATTTACGCAACTATGAATGTATGTGTATATATTTTATCCTAACAAGTCTACTCTAAAAATCAAATAGTAGCTGTCACACTCTTGAACAAGGAAATGCATGGCTGCCAAGATGGCGACCATGGGCTGAAGCAGACAGTTTCGGTAATTAAGGAAACAAAAGAAAACGTTCTGCCTGGCTAGGGGCAGGGCGACAAAACTATTTGGTTTCTAATTTTAGCCCTAGGGGAAACAGCTTTCGGGAACAAGAGCTGACTACCCAGTCTACCAGGAAATAGAAGTTAAAAAATATCTAGAAAGAAGCAAAACTTAGAAAGACAGAGAAAAATAATTCTGCTATGCACTTTCCATCAGGTGTATTGAGATTTACTTATAAGTTTTACTGTCATGTATGCACACTGGTCACTAATCATATGCTAATATTATAGGTATAACTGATATCCTATGTCAGAGGCGATCTTCCAGATGGGTCTTTACAGGCCTCAGTCATGTAGCTATAGATGTTGGCTCCCAACACACATGTAAATACATTTTAGAATATTAAAATCACACAAATTATATTTTCTCACAACCATGTATTAACACAGAAATTAGTAATTAAAAAGTATCTTTATAATTCCAATGATTGAAAATTGCACAATAAATTTCTAAATTAACCTCGTGTCAAAAGGAGATCACAGAAAACTTGGGAAATATTTGAAATGGAACAAATGGAAACATAAAATACAAACTTTGTGGGACAAGGCTCAAGTAGATTTTTTTACTTTAGAGTCTGTATTTAAAAGATGTAGATATGTCAAAATCTAATTTTCCAGCTTAATTAACTAGAAAAACAATGAATTTAATTAAAAGAAAAGACTGGAAATGTAAAACAATAGAAGAATATAGACAGTCCAGAAATGCACCTATCTTTTGAAGGGATTTCAGCCTTTGCAACAAACGGTGTTAGAAAAATCGAACATCTTAGGGAAAAAAAAAAAAACAACCGAAAAAAAACTTGATCTTTGTTTTGAATCATATTTTTTAAGTGAATTAAACACCTAGGTGTAAAACTTAATGCTATAAATTATCTTTTAAGTGTATTGGAAAAACAGGTAAGGCAAATTTTATTAGGTAGGATTCTAAATAAAGTTTTTTTTAAAAGAGACATTGATTTGCATCAAAAGTAAGACAATTTTCTTTCTTAAAAAGTACTTAAAAAATAAACCACAGAAGTAAAGAAAATATCTGTAAAATGCATCTGTGAAAGAACTGGACTTTATTACATGTAAACATACTCTCAATAATTTTAAAAGAACTCAATAAAATGTGGGCAAAGATTTGTATATTCATATTAATAAAGAAAAGAAATGGGTACAAGATAAGAACACTAAAAGGATGGTGTTTGACGATATTATTCATTAGAAAGATGTAGATTATTCGTGAGAAGAATAATATAACTTTTTACAAAGAATCAGACAAGAAAAATTCAAAACCTCATGTATAGACCTTACAAGGAAAATTTATTTATAATAGAATATACAGTACACTAAGTCCAGAAATCTGTCTAAAAAAATAATACAAATATCCAAGATAGATTCATTTCTGAGATGCAATGCTTATTTAATTTTAGAACAAAGATAAGAAGACCAACAGACTTCTCATCAGAAACTTTATAAGCCAAAAGACACAGAAGTGACATTATGGAAGTACTGGAAAAAATTAATGCACTTATGACACTGATAAATTAATGAAGAATGACACAACCTTAGACACAAAAAAAGCATTTGTTCAAATTCAGTACTGATTACTGATCCTTGATTCTAGCACTAAGAAAACAAAGAATAAAAGACAAATTACACGACAAGGTAAAGGAATCTATAAAAATATGGAAATTGAAATTAACAGTACAATGGCAGGGAAACTCTCTAAGATTTAAAAAAGTGATACAAATTTCTGTGGTCACCACTCCTCAGCCTTCCAGCCAGTACAATATAGCAAACAAGCAAAAACAGACAGATGGGGAAAAACTATCTATACTTATAGATGATATATGAATGTTTACATTAGAGCTCAACAAATATATTGAAGAAATAGAATTACACACAAAAAGATAACGCATATAAAACATTAAATAACCAGTTGTGTTCCTGTATGTCAAATATAAATTAAAAGTTCTGCTGAAAATGATATTATTCTGTAAAGCAAAATATTTGTAACACTCAGGTGTAGCTCTAAGAATATATGTGAGTACATGCAAAGACCTTCAACTGTGAAAATACACAGGAGCACAAGAGCAGAAAATACAATTTCATTGGTCACACACTCAGGAGAATGGGACTAGCATTCCATGTTTCACTCTGTTGCAGTAGCTCTGTTGACAGTCCTCCTGGTCTAGTAACTCTGCTGTATTGCATTTCAGACTCTATCCATGAATTTTATGCTGTGCTTTCCTTCTTCCTTCATCCCAAGTAAACTGCCTGATGAAGAATTAGATTGCGTTTATTATTACCTATACAAGGGAGGATTTCTATTGTTCAGAGATCTCTAAGAGATAAGAATAATAATGATCATTAACAAATAAACTATTTTTTCTTTTTTGTCACAGTAGATTTTATTTTTCCCTAAAAAGTCCTTTACCCATAAAGACATTCATTTAGATGAGACACACACCAGGTTTTTCCTAATTGCCCAAACGTCTACCTTCCCATGACTTCAGATGAGAATTGCAAGGCACCAAAGAGTGCATCCTCTTCAATACTCAGGGTCATCACGTCCTGCAGAGTCCTTGGGTTCTGTGACAAGTGAAGGATTTTGATAGCAAATAGTTGAATTAAACCCAGGCAGATGGGCTCTCAATCTTCATCTTCAGGTTCTGAATTTTTTAACATATTGCAGCAGACTTGCATTCAAGTTTAATTATGCTTTTAGAATTTTGTTTTAATAATTTCTAAATAAACCTTATTTGTAAATTTTCTGTTCTACTCGTTTTTCTCTGTTTTCTCTGTCTTCTTTTCTTTCCACAAGTTCCCAAGGATAATCCCTAACAAAACTATTAGTCCTAGAGTTGGACTGAAGGTAAATTAATCCCAACAAACCTCAGGTCTGTGGATGTACTGTGTGGGAATCTGGTGAGCCTGGTGGCCACCAAAGTGACCAGTGCCTCATAGTGTGGGGACGTCTGGCCGCTGTTCACGCCCTCCAGGCCTGCGCTCCCAGATTCGCTTCTGCAAAGCTACCCTGACTTGGTGTTCTCTCCGACCCGCAGCGCAATGAACTTTAGGTCCGTCAGAACGTTGTCTCTTTTGTTAATGGGCCTAAATAGTATGATAAACGAGTATCCACATGGCTCCAGAAAAATAAAGAGGCAGGCATACGACTGGTTCACAGGAACCCTTGATGGTAGATCAGCCAAATAACGCGCCCCACTTAAACGTCAACCCCGGACTAATTGTGGCCAGTATGTGCTTCTTTTCATTACTGGGTAGGTGACCACAAGTAGACTGGAGCATTTCACCCAGTGTCAAGGTCAGCTTCCTCTGAGAAAACAAAGAATGGACGCGTTGAAATGTCTCCAGCAGCTCTTGGGCGATTTCTTGAGTTCCTTTTTGTAGTCCCATTCCCACATGTCATTAAAAACACAGACTCCACACGCATCAGAATGGCTCCAGTGCCAATGAACGACAGCCTGCAGCAGTCTGGAAAACAACCTGGTTGGGCTGCCAAAGCAATTCTCAAGGTGCAGGGCAGGTAACGCAGCCAGCTTCCGATTGGCTTGACCATGGCGTGAGGGGCAGGTAGGGTCTCAGGGTGTAAGGAGCAGAGGCCACCTCTGCCGCCTCCTTCAGGCTGAGCGGGCACCCGCTGGCCAGGGACGGGCGAGGGACCTAGGGTCCTCCCCACGGGGCGCCAAGGTCTGAGGGGGTGTCCCCGAAAACCCCACAGCCACTCTGGCTCCGCAGCCCGCAGGAACCGCACCAGCTCCCTGACCCCACACCCACCATGTCGCTGACCCATTTAATAAATTCTTACTAAAATTCAGCTGTTTTTTCCATCATCTTATGTAAACCTAGTAACAACTATGTAAAAGAAGTATAACTAGCATACTTAGTGGGAAAAATACATAACACAGGGCATATGCCCCACTCTTGCTGCTTGTTCAGTCACATACATGAAAAAAATCACTTCAAGTTTTCCTGAGATATTTTCCTACACTTATAATAAATTACTCTTTTGTTGCCCATGTAGTCTAACATTTCTTTGTTGAATACCATAGAATTTTCTACTATTGTCTTTACTTTTAATAAGTAAAAAATATCCATTTTCCCAGGGCTAATTTCATAGGCTGCAGTGCAATCTTACCTCCACCCTGCTATGCTTATGGAAAGAGATTTCCAACTGAATCCCCAACTTATCCACTGTGTAGATTCATAAAACCATAGAAACTAAAGGTGCCAAAACTAGAAACTAAAGGTGATTAAGAACTTGGCCAAATTTCCATAAAACTTGTTCTATGACATTTTAACTGACTGATTTTGAACTAACTACTGTAGGTGTTTGGTCAGATTTCAATAAAAAAAAAAGCAATAATAATAGTGTTTGGACAAGTGGGCTTCTAAAAATTAATTCACAAATTTATCACCTAAGAATCTTGCTCACATGGCAAGCTCCTTAACTCTGGGAAGTATGGAACCCGTTTATCTGCATTTTAAACAATATACAGATGATACTTGATAAAAATGGCTGATGAGTGTTAACCTCAGGTTGCACCATGGGGTCTGTACCATGGGGTTATTGTGAAAACTAAATAGATTAATCTATGTACACTGCATTAATTCAGTGAATATTCCACATAGCAAGCTATCATAAATTATCTTTGGCATTATGAGGGAAATTAAAATTGTGTGAACTAGCATATTCATTTTACAGATGATGTGTGTTTACAAGATAGTTAAATGACTTGTACAATGTTACATAAAATAACCCCAGAGAAGTCTGGTTATCCGTTTCCTTGACCATTATTTTCTACTAACTTTGATCACACTATACTCCTTCCTTCATCTACAATATATTCTCTCTCTTTTTTTTTAAGATGTGGGGTACAATTCAGGGTTAGGTATACAAAAGTTCATTATGCAGGTACCCTTGTTGATGAGGTATGCCGGGCCCTCCCCTGGAAGTTTCCCTCAAATGCCAATTCCACCCCCCACACCCTACCCCACCACCCACCCCCACAGTTTCCCACTACTGCCAATCCCTTTCTTATAGTATTATGATAATCATCTACAATATATTCCAATGCTACTTATGCTAGACTAGGTTGATACTTTTGTCAGACTCATACATTGTCATGACTCTAGGGAAATCTTCCACAATTGCCCCCAAAACCTGTTTATTGTCTTCCCACTCTTCTGAACTCTCATATGCTTTCTCTTCTCTGCTAATCTTCTGACAACACTTAGAGAAACATATGTTGAAAACATTTAAATAATATCCCAAATAAGTTAAATGAATGCATGAACTGTTTTTTGTTGTTGTTGTTATTCCTGTGTGTTCTGTGTTCCTTTAATGATTTCTTGATAATCAATAAGTAAAGATGACTGATTGATCAATAGATTACTCATACTCAGAATAACAATAACTCCATAATGATAGCTAGGTAAATTATTCAAGGGAGAATAAACATTCATGTATCCTTTTATAACTTTTAAAAATAGTGTTTCTTAATTTCCTACATGGGTACATGTGTCCCTTAAAATAAAAAAAGAATGGATTTTAGAATTGGAAACATTGAGTTTGATTATGCAGGCCCACCATGTGAATATACAAGATGTTCACCTTAATTTTCTCAATATCCTTATTTATTAAATAAACATATTAAATGTGCCAGCTTACTTCATGGTTCAAAGTATGTGACATCTCCAGAAGGGGACACAGGATTCAATACCTGGTAAACTAGAATGAATTTGGAGTATTTTCAGTGTTATCAGGAAAGAAATACACTGTTTCCACTAGTAATTGTGAAACAATGAATTGTAAGACTACAAGTTGCTGCTGGTGAACTAAATTTTCTAAAGTATTAAAAAGAAGTTGATGGGACAAAGAGACTGAGGGAGAGAGAGAGTTGAGATTTTCTAACTCATCTGGAACCCTAGATTTGTTTTGATAAACCCATAGTAGTATTGTCCCATAGTTCACTGAAAGGTTTTGTTTTGTTTACCTTAGAATATTAGAACTAGATATTTGTCACTAGCAACTCAGATATACCTGACCAATAAAATCTTTCTCTGCAAGTTTTTATGAATTTAATGTAATTATTAATCATTGAAATATATTTCAGGAACTACTATTCAATATTTTTAGTCTTTTTAAATTATTTCTGTATTTTGCTTTTTCACCAGCTGTTTTGATGTTCAGATTTAAATAGCCTTTACAAAATATGTAAAAGAATTATGCATATAGTATAAAAGTCAAGATACAATACTACTAAACACATTTTCTTGCAAATGCAGAACAATAAAACACACTTGACTGAAATGATTGGTGCTTTGTCAAAGTAATACCTCTTTCTTCAAAAAAAAAAGGGGGGGAAATATCTTAAAAATTATAAAACTGTGTGAACAGAATTTATAGCCTATATGCCTGTTTTTTTTTTCATTTTATATAAAAGAAGTTAAAGAAAAGTGCTTGAAAACTATTATGCCTGAGGCATTGTACAGAATATAAGTATTTTTAAAACATTATAAAAGCAATTCAATTGGTTTTTTAAAATTACATGAGTGAGACAGTGGGGTCCAGTCCAAGGAAGTACAATGAACTCAGGAGGAATCTAGGAAAAAAATTTTTTTAGACCATTTATGAATTATCTGACAACAAAAAGAGAGTGGGATCAACAACAACTAAAGATACTGATTAAATTGCAGACTGCAATAACATATAAGACAACTTAGATTATTGTTAAAATAGACACACATTTTTGTCCTTTACATGAATTATCAGAGATAGGTGATAAAAATAAGGATTTACTGAAAAGCAACTCTGAAGAACTATTGTATTTGTGGCTATTTTATGTGTAATATTTAAAGAAAAAAAAAAAAACTTGTCCTGGTAGTATAAAACAACTTTATATATTCCTGAAAACCGGTACAATTTAATAGGTGACTACAATGTGATGAAACTCTACAATGGCTAGTGGTTTTGTAAGTCAAATTCAAGCACAAATAATTTGAAAATTTCCTAGAATTATAAATGTGACTAAAGTTGAAATCATTATTGAAACTTATAACCATATGCATTTATACTTCCAACAGTCTGATAGGAAATTGCCAAAAACATTGTATTAATGAATTATAGAATCTTATTAAAATGATCCTAGAAATCATCTGGTCCACATTATAACTATATAGACAAGAGTACTGAAACCTGAAGAAGTTAAAGATGTCCTGTTGGCTTTAAAGATTAGTAGAAAAATTGGAAAGAAAAGGTAGGTGTGTTATATCCTGGGCTAAAGTGAATATTGTTTCTGTTGCATCCAGTTTCCCTCTACTATGAACAAAACTGTCTCATCTCAAAAGAAATGTTCAAATCCTCATGCAATTTCTATAAATGTAACTTCTTTTGGTTATTGGGTATTTTCAAATGTTGAAGTTAACCTGAGGTCTTACTGGAATGCTGCAGTGGACCCTAATCCAATGACTGGTGACCTTAGAAGAAGAGGAAGATTTGGGTATAGAGACAAGCACAGGGAAGAGAAAATGTGAAGGCACAGGGAGACACGTAGGGAGAAGGCCATATGAAGACAGAGGCAGAGTCTGGAGTGATATGTCTACAACCAAGGAACACCAAGCATTGCTGGCAACCACTGAAAGTCAGGAGAGAGAATTTCCCTCAGAGCCTTTATAAAAAAGAGGCCAAAGTAAGGAAATGTCCTTTTGCACAAAGACATTGTTACAATTTTTGCTTTTTGCAATCATGTATTTTTTTAGCATAAGAAGAAAAAATGATCCAGCATATATTTGCCCAATTATTGTCCATTTCTATTGCTCCTTCTTCATTGCTAACGTATTACATTCTCCTCTGGTATATTTTGTGTACAGCCAGAAAACCTTCCTTGTTCGACCTTCCACTAGGTATTCCCCACTTATCTGCAGAGAATATGTTCCAAGACACTCAGCAAAAGCTTGAACCCTCAGATAGTACTAAACCCTCCATATTTCCTTGCAGTTTGAATTGCAACAGCAAAGCTAGCACACATTTCCCTTCCTATCTCCACAATTTCATAGATACAAGGTTTGTTCTTGCCCTAGATCTCAGAAACCTCAGGGTACAATTTTATTTAGTTAGTTAATTAGTTAGTATTTAACTTGCCTTATTACGTAGAGAACTTTCATTTTTTCACTTAAAGGAATCACTTCACAGCTCTACTTTAGCATATTCAAACTTCCCGCTTCACACTTCTTGCACTTTGTGAACACTACAAAATCAAACAAGGGTTATGTGGACACAAGCACTGCAATACCATGACAGTCTAACTGATAAAACACATGGCTACTAAGCAACTAATGGGCAACCAGCTTGAACATCGTGGGGATGCTGGACACCTGGATAAATCAAGTCCCTGGCAGAAGAGTTCATGATGTTACTCAGAATGGTGTGCAACTTAAAATTGAATCTTCAGAAATGTTACTATAATGTTTCATAATCCAACCTTTTACTGTTAACCTACCTGCCATGCTTCAGTGTTTCCTTTAAACAGCAAGTATTTAAATAGCTTTTTTTTGTTTGTTTTATTAACTCTTTTTTATACACTCTAAGCGTTTGAAACTATGTTTCATAAACTGCCTTTTATTTGTTGCACTGAGGTTACTTAAAGTAAATACTGGCATGAAGATTATTTTTTCCATATTAATACATATTTGGGGGAAAGAACATTCTGTTGCTGCTGTTGCTGCTGTTGTTACTCTCTTTCCACTTTTTTTTTTTTCTTCAGCCATTTATCTTTTAATGGACATTGCATTTGTTTCCACATCTTGTCAATTGATATCTATATTGTAAGATAAGGGTTATTTATATACATGTGGATATTCTGTTTTCCAAACATCATTTGTCTTTTCCTTGCTGTGTATTCCTAACGTCCTTATTGATGATTAGTTGACCTCACATGCATAGATTGGTTTCTGTCCCAATGGCATATATGCATGTCTGTATGCCCATGCTGTACTGTTTTATTTTCTCTAGGTTTGTAATAGACTTTAAAATCAGGAAGCTGAATGTTTTTTTGTTTGTTTGTTTTTTTAAGGTTATTTTGGCATTCATGTTCATCTGTTCTCTATGTAGATTTATTTTATTTATTCCTGTTAAAAAATGCTTCCTAGATTTTGCTTCATATGATATTAACATGTAGATTCCTTTGATTACTATAGATGATTTAACAATATTAAATCTTCCAATTTTAAACAAGATGTTATTCCATTTGCTTATCTCTTTCTTATTTTCTTCAATATTTCATAGTTTTCATTGTATAAGTCTACCACTACCTAACTTTGTTTACTCCTAGATGTTTTATTATTTTTAGTGTTTTGAAAATGGTATTGTTTGCTTAATTTCATTCTCAATTTGTGTGTCTGTGTGTATAAAAACCCCATCTGATATTTGTATATTTACTAAGTGTCTTGTAACTTTTCTGAATTCACTTTTTAATTCTACCAAATTTTTCATAGAGTCTGTGAGGTTTTATACATACATATATAAGACTATGTCATTTCCAAACAGAAACAATCTTACTTCATTTATTCTAATATGCATCTACATTATTTTATTTTTTTCTTGTCTAATTGTTCAGGTTAGAACTTCTAGCATTGTAATGAATACAGGCTGGAAAGAGGGTATCGCTGTCTCATTCCCAATCTTAATGCAAACACTTTTAACTTTTCACTATTGATTATGATGCCAGCTGTCACCTTTTTATATAGAATCTTTATTGTCTTGAGGTACCTCTGTGTATTCTGACTTCTTGAAAATTATTATGAAAGTGTATGAATTGTGTGAAATGTTTCCCCTGCGTCTATTGAGGTCAGCATGTCACTTTTATTCTTTATTTTATTAATGTAGTGAGTCACAAAACTGATATGTACAGTTGAAACATTCTTGCATACCAGAGATAAATCCCAATTGATCATGGAGTATGATGCTTTTAATGTACTACTGGATTCAATTTGCTGGCATTTTGTTGAAGATTATTATATCTCTATTCCAGCATGTTGTTCTGTAAATTTGTCATGTTATCTTTGTCTGGGCTTGGTATCTGGGTCCTACTAGTACCATAACATTTATTTGGAAGTCTCTCATTCTTCAATTTTTGAAAGAGTTCTAAATATTAGCATTTATTCTTTAAATGCTAGGTACAACTCACCAGTGAAGACATTTAGTTCTTTTCTTTGTTAAGAAAATCTTTGGCTTTTCTTTGTTGAGAGGGTTTTATTATGGATTAAATCTCCATACTAGTTTAGGTTTGGTCAGACTTTCTTTTTATTTTATGATTTAATCTTTTTAGGACATTTTTTTTTTTTCATTTCTCAGAGGTTTTCCAGAGTTTGGCCTGATAATTATTCGTGGTAGCTTCCTATATTTTTCTAAAATTTGTTGCATTTATGAAAATTTCTTTGGTTTATTTTAAACTCTTTATTTACATTTTCACTTTTTCTTCTGTTCTAAATAAGGTTGTGTTGCTTTTGATTATGTTTTCAGTGAAACTATTCTTTGTTTTGCTTGATTTTTTATTTTTCCACCATTCTCTATTTAGTTTCTTTCTGCTCCAAATTTGCAAAAATAGCCTTCTGACTTTCTCACAGAACATTTGTCATGAATTGTTGCTGAATAAATGAGTGGACGGAATGAAGGGTTCCTACTCTGTATGTTGCTGACTTGACTTTCCATCAACTGAATATTGAATATTAGAAGAACTTTGCATTCCTGACATAATTCTCACTTGGTCATGATGTATTATCCCTTATATATACTGTAAGATTTTGTTTTATAACAATTTAGATTGATGGCATTTATGTAAATGAAGAAAATTGTTCTGTAGGTTTTTTTTCTTATATTCTGGTTTGGGATCAGATTAATATTGGTTTCATAGTGCTAGTTAAAATATATTTTCTTCTTTTCAATTTTCTGAGAAATTTTATATAGAATTTATATTAATTATTCTTAAATGTTTAGTAATATTTTCCAGTGAGTTTATATATGCTTGGAATTCTATTGATGTGAAGGTTTTAACTACAATTTTAGTATTTCAGTTTCTTTCAAAATAATGTTCTATACACTTCTAAGATTTTCATAGTTCTTATATTTCAATAAAGTTTCCAACGTAATCTAAGTTTTTCAATGTATTGTCATAAAGTTACTCATTATCACTTTGAGATCCTTGTAATCCTGAAACATCTGCTGTGGATCTGTTGGGTTAATACCTCTCTCACTTTGGTTCTAGGTGATGTGTGTGTGTGTGTGTGTGTGTGTGTGCGTGCGCGCGTGCAAGTGTGTATGTTTAATGAGCTTCCAATTTTTCTTGCTAGATGTCTATCATTTTTTTTCTTAAAAAATGTTTTCAAAGTTGTTTATTTAGAAGAATTATTTAGAATACATGTTTCCAAATATTTGAGAATTAGATGTTTTTTCTGATATTGATGTTAATTCAATTGTGATCAAAGGACACTTTGAATTATTCAAATTTTCTTACTTTTATGAAGAGTTTAAATTTTTCATAACTACTTAACTCTAATGAAACCATTATTTCATGCCTCAGAATATAATCTATTTTGGTTCATGGTTTGTAAATTCTTATGGAGTGTTCTTGAAATGTCAAATCATGTTGGTTGAGAATGTTGCTTAAAACTTTTCTGTCTTTTCTGATTTTCTCTCTACTTATTTGATCAATTATTGAAATATTGAAATCTTACTGTAATTGTGAATTTTTCTATATCTCCTAGTTTTTCAAAAATGTTTTGCCTCATATATTTTGAGGTGTTATATGCATAAACATTAATATGTGTACTCTTGATGAATTAACATTTTGACTATGGTGAAATTACCTTTGGTATTCCTGTTACCATTCTTTGCCTGCAAATATATTTTTTTTAAGTATAACCATTTCAGCCTCCATTTCCTTACACTTAACATTTTGTAAATTTTTTCTTCAATTTTCCTTGTATCCATCTATATCATTTTAATTAAAATAAAATGCTAGAATAATATTGGGTTTTATGTTTTCATCAAATCTACTTTTTCTGCCTTTTATTTGAGGTGTTTAGGTCATTTATATTTAATGTCATTAGTGATATTGTTGGGTTTAGTCTAGCAATTATTTGATATACCATTTTGTTCTAAATGTAATTGTTCAAAACTTTTCTCTGTTTCTTATGTTTTTAGGATAATTTGAGCTATTTTAGTGAATCTACAGATTCTGTCTGTACTCTCAACTCCATATCTTCACCACAGGGAGTGCACCAGGGTCTGTTTGCATTTCCTTTTGATGTGTCATGGTTGAGAAATTCTCTCAAACAAGCATGCTGAAACATTCATAGATTTAATTTCTCTCTCTTTTTTTTCACATCTCTCAGGAATCACAGCTCTTCCTTGCCTGATTTACAATGTCTCAAAAACCATCGATTCACATATTTTTTCATTTTTTTGTTGTTTCAGATGGGAGGGTAAATCTTGATAGAAAGTAGGTATAGTTTATCAAGATTCAACCAAGCTCAAAAGTGACTGCATTTGTTAGAGAGTCAATGGTGGTGCGTTACTTTTTTGGAAGCATCTATTCACCCATAATTGCACCATAACCCTTGGAGTTGTTAGGACAGAAGTCTCCTCAAAGCATGGAGAATAAGGAGACTGCTTTGTTTGGTCTTCGTTCAACCCAGGTATGTACTTTGGAAAAGAGAGAAACGTTTGTCAAAGTTTGGAGCAATAGGAAAATGTGAATCCATGAGTTAATTTCTTATTTTGTTGTACCTACAACTTGAGAATTTTCAGTGATGCACCTCGAGATTTTTAAACAAAGGCTGAAAGATGGTTCATGTTTAGTGATTTGGTTCACTTTTGTACAAAAATATTTCAATGGCAGTTTAATCCACTTCTTTTCTGAGATGTTGATTATTGAACACATGGTCTCTAAAAAGACAATTTCAGAATTCCATCTGAGTAATATCAATGACTCCAGTATCTCCTTTATACAATTTGGATCTGGAATAGATTCATCAGACTTGTGTTCTTTGCAATTATTCTTCTGACCAGCAATAGGTTTGGGAAACTCAAGAAAATAAATGGCATTAAAAATAAATTATTAACTGAACTGGTATGTTTAATGTCAAAATGTACTTATACAACTTTTCAATCTTAAAATATATTTTTTATCAAAAATCGTCTGAAATTTTCACTTGTTGATTTGGTACACATGCATTGTTACGGATACTGGCTTATGGCAGCTAAAGAGAATAATATATGATTGTCAAAGAATGATGATCTAATTTATAGCATTGTTTACTTTTTATAATTAATTATTTAAGTAGTAAAATATTTATCATAAGTTGAAAATTATATTTTTTCAAAAAAAAGGGGAAAGTACAGTTCCTGTTACTCTATCTTGATTAAAAAAAAAAAATGTATGTCTATTTCTAAGTACTTTTAGCTTACATTAGCAAGTATAGACTCAAAGGTAAAAATCTCAAAAGTTATCATCATTTTTGATGCAAATATCCCCATGTCTATTTCTGAATACCCTTAGTTTATATAGCACGTATTCAAGAATCTCAAAAGTTGTCTCAAAAAGGTATTTTTAAAAGCTTCACAAAGTTCCCTTTTATTTTAATAAGGTGAACCTTTTCCCCTATTAGTATCAACTGCCTCCTCCTTTGCTCCTCATAATACAAAACTAGCAGGACCTGCACAATTATTTAAACAAAATGAGTATCACTGATATGTGAGAAAAAAACTAAAGTACATAAAGTGACTTGTCTTATTATGACTCATCAAAGTAAACCTATTGCCTCATTACCATTTGGCCCATGCAAATGCATAAAGTATTTTTTAAGTGAAAGTGATCATTATATAAAATTGTTTGCATATACATACACACATATGCAATTGATTTTGACTGCAAGTGTTAACAGAGCATTATAATTTTGAAGCTGTTATTAGCCCTTATTCTATCATAGTCATAAATGTTACTAGAACCATGTGAAAATTTTACATATAGTTTTAATAGAAAGTGATATTGAGTTTAGCGACTGAGTAAAGCCAGTATTGCAAGGGATATGAGAGCTCTCTATTGTATCTCTAATTCCCTAGATAATTTGGTTTTATTAATTCAACTCAAAATATTGAACTGTTGTAATTACAGGAAGGAATGGTATAGTATATTGAATTGCTGATTAACTGTTATATGTCAAAACTACCTCCAACCAAATAATATACCTACAAGGGAAATGTGTACCACACTTCTGAGATTCCCTTCTGTGCGTGCACTGCTGCATCACGTGCAAAGAGAGAAGGTTTGCAGCAGTCACACCTGGTTTTTTATCCTGGTTCTACTACTTTCTCCCTGAATGAGATAAAAGAAACTTCCTTAACATCCCTCCCTCAACCTCTCTTCTCCTTGAAAATAGAGTTTTGACATTGAAGACATGCTGTGAGTGCCCAGTGAAATGAGATATGCAAAATCAGTTTCTGAAATTTGGCATATATAGGTAAAATGCACACATTTGTATTGTAACAGATAAACACAATTTGGGCCAGGCTCGGTGGCTCAGCCTGTAATCCCAGAACATTGGGAGGACAAGGTGAGTGGATTGCCTGAGCCCGCAGGTTTGAGACCAGCCCGGGCAACTTAGAGAGATCTCATCTCTACTATAAATAAAACATTAGCCGGGCATGGTAGCGTGCACCTGTAGTTCCCGCTGCTTGAAAGACTGAGGTGGAAGGATCACTAGAGCCCAGCAGGTCAACGCTTGGGTAGCTGTGAGTGTGCCACTGCACTTCAGCCTGGGTGACAGAGTGAGACTCCAACTCAAAAAAAAATTGTCATTTGAAGAGCATCTGACAAGACTCTGGTGTGGCTGATAAGGAAAGATGTACTGACTGTTATGTACTAGGCCCTCATAAAAGTCTGCCATGCATCAACTCCTATAATCTCCCTGGTCATCTTTGTTTATTCACATGCTGCCCCCATCAATGATGCTAAACATCCTGATTCTCACTCTAAGTAGAGGCCCCCAGCCCAGTGGACACCTGACAGTGACCACAGTGGGACTTCAGGAGACAGAAATCACAATACAGGACCTTGCTCAGGTTTTCTCTCTTGCTCCCTCTATCTGCAGCCTGACTGTGTGGCCTCTCTCATGTGTACCTTACCTCCTGTTTCTGGGGAATCTGTCGCTGCCTCCTTTTAGTCACTAGGTGTCAACATATCCTCAGCAACTCATGTGACTGTCAACACCCAATGACCTGAACATCTTGGTTCCTACCCCACTCCAGGAGAGTTCTTAGAGTCATATATAGTTAAAATATGGAACACATTGCTGCAATTGCATAACAGTATGCAAAACTTTGCAAAATAGATGAATGAAAGCAAACATGATTGACAGAATGCAAGAAGAAAGATGCCAAGTCCAGTCTCTGTGACTGAAGAGGGAAACTGTAAGAATGACTGACCTGAGGAAAATTAAACAAAAAGACATTTAAACATTTTTAAAATGAAGTCAGCAAGTGCTGTTCCCTGACACACACCAGGGAGCAATGAGTCTCCAGTGAGATGAGAAGAATAGAAGAATTGGAAACAAGAACAGAGAGAAGAGGAAAGCGGGGGCCCTGGTCTTTCCCCCATCTGAACTTCATTTTCTCCTGGTATTGATGAAAAGCCAAACTTTGTAAAATAGTTAAAGGGTGTGTTCTGCATCAGTATGAGTGACCATGGCCCATAGTACAGAAGTCTCAAGAGACACTGAGAAAGTATGCCTGAGGTAATCAGCTTACAGTTTGGCTTGATAGAAATTACAGAACCAGATTATTGACAAATTTATAAATCAAGACATACAAAGTAACCATTGGATTGGCCAGAAAGACAGGACACATTGATGCAGGGGTTTATAATTTTTATTTGAAGTCAAAAGTTTTCTGATTGGCAGTTGCTTTAAAGAGTTTAGCTTTGTCTAATGATTTAAGTAGTCAGTAGAAAGGAATGCAGAAACAAAAACAATAGGAAGGCAAGGCCTTTGTTAATTAGTTGATGTCTCAGGCATTCTCAGTGAGCTGGTGATACTAGACCTGAGTCAGATTGAAATCTGATCTCTTATTGCCACAAAATTGATATCTTATTGCTATTCAGTCAGTCTTATGACCTTTATTTTAATATTAGTGCCAGGTAGCTGGGTGTAAACTCCAAAAGTGAGGGAGTATAAATGTATCAACCCTTCTTCTATCATGGCCTAGAATTTACTGTTTCAGGTTTCTGAGGTTCCCATAGCCAAAAGTGGTGGTCTGTTCCACCATTTCTATAATAATATCCGAAGCCTTGGTTGGTAGGCTTATGATATTATTATCTCATTCCACTGAATGTGCGTCCTGTGGAATGAGATGCGCAAAATAAGTTTCTGAAATTTGGCATATATAGGTAAAATTCACACATTTGTGTTGTAATAGATAAACACAATTTGGGCCATATAGGTTCTCATCTCTGACACTCCGATTTCACAGAGACTAAGGGCCCAACATATGAAGTTATAAAGGTATCTATTTCCACATTCTAGTCCCTGGAAAAGAATATTTTGCACAAAGTTTGGTCAAAACATTATCAGCCCTCATCCATGTCAATTTTTCCTCCACAGTTGAGCCAAAGAACAAAGATATGTGAGCATAAGCACATAAAATGAACAAAGTGTTTGTGTACATTGCATGTGGAAAAGAACGTGGTCATTAAGTCAAGTCTGTAAGGGAAAGGGGCATAACTGGACACAGCAGTGGCCATTCTCACAGTCTCAAGACTAGAGAGATGCAGACCAGAACTTGTGTTCCAGGTTATCAGTCAAGCTAAGAAAGGTCCAGTTAACTGTACATACAGCTCTCTTCTACTCTGCATAGTGGACTGTTTCAACTGAACTGCTCTGCCCCCAGGTGTCCTACACACACACACACACACACACACACACACACACACACACACACA